>NC_136880.1:2515570-2797286 GCF_949152265.1 Phoxinus phoxinus
GAATTTACTCGGAGGGTTTGGAAGAAGCCCGTCAGCATTTGAGAGGATAAAACAAGCAGGAGAGGAAGCGGTCAGGGTGGCCTTTCTCCCCCCATGAGAAGTCGTGTTTATTGGGCGGTTGCTGCTATTGGAGTACTAGTGAATGAAGAGGAGAGTGTTGGCTTGATGAGGGACTTGAGGACAACAGAGGGAGAGTAAAATACCCCGTTCGCATTGGAGGAGAGCTAAGTAACTGAGAACTGAGTCTCGTAATTGCATGCATTTTGACACTGAATGGGATGTGGCTTGGAGTGTTTGGATCACGATCGTAAATATCACTGAGTGGATTGTACTGATTCATTACCGACCTCTTATCTCTCCCTCCATTAAAAATGATGATGTGAACTCTGCCTGTATATGTGAATAAAAGAACATCCCAAAACATCCTCAGCAGTATTGATGATCACGGTCCCCTCGCACAGAGACCCAAGGGTGAGTGCTGGCTTTAAATTGCACTTTGTGAAGGGAGTTTTGCAGTGCCTAGGATTGACGTTTCCCCCACATTATATGTTTGAAGTGGAATTGCCGTGTGTGTGTGAAAGATATATTCCCTTGCCGTGTACTCTCCCTGTGTTACGCTGGTCTACTGTCAATAGTGAGAGTTCTGTGACTTCGATCTGTTCTAACTGTCTGGATGTTGAAGAATTATCATCTGGGATTTTGAATTAACCCCTCTGTTCGCACTAATAGGAGAAGAGATGCCCTGTTGCAATGTTCACTGTCTGTCTCAGTAAAAGCCTCGTACAGCCCGTCGACTTCGAGTCTGCTGTATCCCTGCAACTCGGCTGTATTGTGAGGAGTGTTCGTTCCTTCCAACGCATGTGAACTGTATGCTTTGTCTGAAGCATCTATTCTGTCTGTCTCAGTAGAAACCCCGTGCAGCCTGTTGACTTCGAGTCTGTGGTATCCTCGTAGCCCACCCGTACTGGGAGAAGTGACTGTCCCTGTGTCACGAACGCAAGGTTGGCACGCTCTGTCTGGAATATCCACTCTGTCTGTGTCGGAAGAAGCCTCGTACAGCCCGTCGATTTCGAGTCTGCTGTATCCCTGTAACTCAGCTGTATTGTGAGAAGTGTTCGTTCCTTCCAACGCATGTGAACTGTATGCTTTGTCTGAAGCATCTATTCTGTCTGTCTCAGTGGAAACCCCGTGCAGCCTGTTGACTTCGAGTCTGCTGTATCCCTGCAATTCATCCGCATTGTGAGAAGTGTTCTTTCCTTTCATCGCAAGGAAACTGTATATTTGTCTGCAACATCCACTCTTGTCTGTCTCAGGAGGAGCCCCGTGCGGCCTGTCAACTTCGAGTCTGCTGCATCCTTATAGTCACTTGTGCTGAGAGAAGTGGCTGTCCCTCTGTCACGAACGTGAGGCTGGCGCACTCTGTCCGGAATATCCACCCGGTCGGTGTCAGAAGAAGCCCCGTTCAGCTGTCGACGTTGAGTCCGTTACCACTTTGTAACCCCCTTCACTGGAGAAGTGCCCGCCCCCGCTGCGAGCAAGCGTGGGAACAGTGTGCCGTGTTGTAGCCGCCATTCAGTGTGTCCCCTACCTAGTTACTTACCGGCTGCCGTGTTCCTGCTGAAGGCCCTGATCTGGTGTTGCAAAGAAAGTGGAAGAGCCTGACCACTCCTTACCCAAGGAAGACTCCCCTAGCCATCCCTCCATAAGACCGTGTACCTGTCATATACGTATCCGATTGATATCCATCTGCCCCAAATTCCACGCCTGTGAAAGGAAGAAGTAAGGTAGGAATTACCTACTTACCGGAGGAGACTTACGGGACCGCTCGGTTGCCTACTTGACCATCCACCGGTTCGCCGGTCATCTGCTGCAGGGTCTGCACCAGGGAAGAGGGCGGAAGAGTCCCCAGTCGCTGTACCGTTCACCCTCGATCCCTGCGGGCAACAAGGGAGAAGATTTTAGATTAGGATTTCCAATTTGCTTTTACTTCGAAATAAAACTTGTCAAATTTATTCTCTGTCTTTGACTCTTCCCTCTGACACGCTCCTCGAGGTGGTCCTGGTTCAGGGGTGGGTGCAGTCTACCTTGGCCCACCCAACCTGTGACAATATTTTGATCACACAAATGTAATTTTTTTTTAACTTTTTGATCTAGTTGATTTTTTTTTTTTTCTGCTCAATTCTTGTATAAAGCCCACAAAAATATATGCATATGTATGTATATCGGTGATAAACTGTTGTTTTTTTATTTTTATTTTATTTATTGTTAAAATAAGTATATATTTATATATTCTTTTTTTTTTTTTGTTGCTCAAAATAAACTTCAATCAATAAATCAACGTGTGTTTTGAAAAAAAGTTTGTTTATTTACAATACAATGTTCATGGTTACATCATGGATAAATAGTAATTAACCAAGTCTGCCACGGGACACAACATTATCCTGCCATGTCACATTTCCATGTGGAGACTGAAAAAAAGCCTTCAAGTCATTCCGAACAGCTATGGCAGCTCGGGTGGAACGGGCCCTGGACATCCGTGTTGGTTCTATGGGGACAAAGCTTGTGTCGTCTGCCACCATTCTTCGCCACTCTCCAGGCTACACAGTCACTTCAGAGTCACAGTCTGGAAAATGTGGTGGTACATATCGGCTCTCTGGAGTGTTCACTTCGTCTGTGTAGGTGAGGTAGTTGTGCAGGACAACACGCGCTTTAACGACACTCACAGCTTTGTCTGGATGGAACTCAATTGGTCTTTCCAGAATTCTCCACTGTGCAGCCATGATGCCAAAGGCATTTTCAATCACCCGCCTTCCTCTGGAGTGGCGGTAATTGTATATTTCCTCGTCCCTGTGGCTGCAGCGCAGTCCACAACGCTTTGCAGACCTCCGATACTATGCGGGACACTGTGGTCGCACCCATTTTGTAGCCCAACCTGGTGATCTGTTTGTTTGCACCTAAAGATAAAATCTTCAAACTCACTGCCAGTCTCTGAGCGAGGTCAGTAGGCATACTGTGTGTACTCTGATGCTGTATTAACGGGTTTAAACGATGAACAAGATCGTCAAATCGACCTTTCGACATCGTCCAAGTCCCTCAGCGGTTGAACAACCGTAACAAATTCACCTTTCCTTTCCCTGTCTTTGTGCACTGGTCGTACAGACGACCTTCGCTGACGTCTTCTTTTTATTCTGCGATTAAACATTTGCAATAAAATCATTTGTTGTACAACGTCGATTAGCTCCAGCTGCAACAACACTCTCTCTCTTTCGCTCGCCATTGCTCACCGGCGCACGGAACCAAAACAAATTAGCAAAGAGATTCGTGAAATGCACCGTGCATCCCGTTCTTCGTTCGCCATGTTGGATAACTGACGTAAAGGCTTCATTTACGTTCTAGTTAATCCATATATTGCACAAAAGGTGTGCAAAACTGTGCTCCTTGAATGCACTCTCAGTGGCTTCCATATATGATTAAGTCCCATAGAGAAAATTACCTTACACACACACACACACACACACACACACACACACACACACACACACACACACACACACACACACACAGAGCTGCTTTTCAGAGTCACTTCACAAGCTTTTCCCCGTTTCATCTGAGGAAAACTACTGTCAAATACACACTGAAACTGTCTGATTACATCTTACAAGAAAGTTTGAATTAATTTCAAAAGACACCATATTTGATGATACATTGTATTAAATAATAAAACATAGAATCCAGACAAATATAAATAAAAAACAAACTTTAGCGAAAAATAAAAAAATGTTGGGCCCTAAATTAAAAGGTAGCTTAGGCTACTCTGTGGAGTTTAATTGTGAACAAACAAATTATTGATTAAATGTATAAAAATACAAACCTCAGGATGTCAGTCATTTACAATATCCAGCATCTAAGATAATAGTCCAGAAACAGGGAATATAACAGATGCACTGTTGAAATGTCTAGTTAAGAGGTTTTAAACAGGATTTAGAGATATATGTGGTATAATGTCCCGCTCCAGTGCAGTAGATGTCGGTGTGCAACTGTTCAGCTGTTACAAACCCTCCTGTAAAACACACGAAGAAGAGGAAAACGAAAGCAACAACACCTGTAAACACCTGAACCTGTTGCTCATTGGATTTGATTTCATCTATGATCCAGAAAACATTTCTACAGATATCAATTTAGCACAATGGCTACCAAATATAATAACACTCGCGGCCATTTATGTGTTTAATCCACAATCCATCGAGACCAGCGAGAGATTCTGAGAACGACGCGCGCGGACTGACAACAAGCGGAACTGAGTTTAAAATACTTATAAATTCACTTCTTAGTGGACAAGACTGCAAGTAAGTTTAATACATTCTTCATTACAGTCGTTTATAATTATTAGGAACTGCATATTGTACATTAAGCGTGATTTAAATAAGTTACAGAAGGCTGTTCTTATGCTACTCCGAACAGAAGAAGAATCTTTCAGAAATTACAATCTTTTGAAGTAGAAACACAAAAAGTTTTATTGAGAAAGGGTTATTGAAAACAAATATTTTTCTAAAAAGTTTAATCCCATTTCCTCTTCCGTGTTCGGCTGTTGTTTTTTCGTGATGTGAAATCGAAAGTATTTTTGAAGCAGACATTTACAGTAGACAGACAGATGAAGCCTAACGTCAATGAACAACAATCTGCTGTTATTAAACTGAATATTTCAGTTCATAACAATTATGATTAACAGTTATACAGTATGTCTATTATAATTCTGGTTACTTTTACTCAGTTATTTTAGGATCATAATGAAATCAACCACCATTGTGAACTTGAAGTAATGATTAAATGACAAACGATTCAACAATTAATAAAGATTGGGTAAATATGAGTGTAAAATGATATTATACTGTAATAGAGAATATATCAAATTGGGTTCAGTTTTCCCAGCACAGTGTAAATTTCTGTTCCCCAATGAATTCATATTTAGAGCCAGTTAAACTCATTAAACAATCAGAAAAGATTAAGACCATTCGGTTATTTTACGTGGCAATATATTTGTCTGTAACTCACTTTATTTTATACATTGTTTTTGCTGTTGTTGATGATAACTCTGCATTAGATAAGATGTTGTTCATCTGTGTAAAATGGTGTGATTTGCAGGTGATGCTGAAGGATTGAGTGTTGCAGAAAGCAGTGCTGGTCAGTTTCCAGGGTCAGTTTAGCTGCAGTATGTCAGAGGAAAGAGGAAAGGACTCTCTCTCTCAGATGAGTCTCTCAGAGAAACACAGGTAAGACTGCGTCTGTTTCACACTAGCAGTTTAAACTCCACTGGACTTTGTGTTTCCCTGTCGATAACACAACTTTACGCATTGCTTTATATTTGCAAATGCTTTGCACAACTTCAATTTTTAACTTCTTAAATTACCCTTAAAAAAGCCCTGCTTGCTTTATAGAAAATATCAGAGTTAATAATTTAATAACGTTCTAGACGCTGAATTAATCAAAATAAATGACTTTAGTTTTTAGATCATACAATTATTGATATACATTAGAAAACAACTATGCACTTAATTTAATTCAAGTATGCTAACAAAACTGTGTCGCACAGACATTTCTGCTCTCTATTCTGTCAATGAACAAAAACTTGACATGTTCTCTTAAATTATGGTCAAGTATCTTTTAAATCCTTAACCTATTTGATCTCACTCATGTATATTAAAGAAGTTGTTAAACTAATGTGAGCCAGTATAATAAAATGATGGTTAACTGTAAATTGTGTGAGTGTGTGTATTTCTGTGGAGGATTGGATAAAGACACAGATGTGTTTCAGACACAGTTGATCCTCCTTTACTAAAGTGTGTTCTCTCTCTCGCGCGGTGCGTGTGAGCATAGACATCATATAGATAGACGCCCTATTGACCGCTACTGCCTACTAGCGCGGCCGCCATCTTAAACCGGTCACCCGCTCCACTCAGTGTAATCTGTATGGCAGCTGCAATGAGCTGTCAGCGCATTTAATTGGTAAATGGTAAATGGACTGCATTTATATAGCGCTTTCACAGACCCAATGGCCACCAAAGCGCTTTACATTGCCTCACATTCACCCTTTCACTCACTCATTCATACACCGACGGCGGTGTCAGCCATACAAGGCGCCATCCAGCTCGTCGGGAGCAGCTGGGGTTAGGTGACTTGCTCATTGACACCTCGACACTTGGTCAGGTGGAACCGGGGATTGAACCACCAACCTTCTGGTTTGTAAACAACCTACATGAACGACTGAGCCACTGCCTAATTAATCATACCTCACTGAATACCCAACTGATTTTCACGCAGGGTTTTTTTCTGCAAAGGTCATTCATGTAGCTATGATACAGGACACATGGTTCGGCGTATTTTAATATACATAGTAGGCTTAACAGTCATATATAATATACTGATATAAGATATAAAGTGACCAGACGTCCAAAATCAAAATATGTGATGTAGGATATAAGGTATTTTATAAATCACACACTATAAATATGATAAATAAGCAGAAACAGAGTTGCAGTAAAGTAAGATATTTTAATAAGTTGAAGAAACAATATAATGATTTGTGACACACACACACGCTCGATTTGCGCATCGCCGTCATGTGTGTATTACACAGAGGTAACGTCTAACGTTATTACATTGCTTCCTGATATCACGTGCGCAAACACAAATAACCTATATTTATATATATATATATATATATATATAATATTTATACCACAGGGCCGTTGAATGCTTGTATCTGATAACCGAGAAGCTCTTGTAATTATTAATTTACCCCACCTCTCCATGCCGGGTGAACACTAGCTGGTGCAGTAAACATAACATTAGCTGGCTTCGATTTCAGTACAGTAATATCAAAGATCCTTGCTCCTTCTCAATTATCTGGTAATATTCTATTCACAAAATACAACCAATAGTACGGTAATGTTAAAAATTACTTGTGAAAAGTAATCCCGGGCCCTATTTGCGCTGGTCCGCCGATTAGAACAGGAAATGCTCCAGTGCTCTGGCATCCTTGCTGCTGCAACGCAACAAAACTAGGAGTACGACCGGTATAAGATGGCGGCCGTATTTCTCAGTGCCCAGCTGTTATGTGCTGGAGAAAGCAGGCGAAGGCAAGGATCTATCCGCAGGGTTTTAATGAAATCACACATAGAACAAAACAATAAGGAACACGAGCGACAAAGAAACAAAACCACGAGCAGGACCAAACTAGCAGCAACCATACATGTACAACAACTGACCAGGTAACAAGTGAAACACAAGGGCTATAAATACACAGGCAAACAAGACTAACAAGGGGGCGTGGCTAATCAGAAACACCTGGGAACAATGATCAGACAATTAACAAGACACATGGCAAACAAGGAATCACATGACAGACAACAAGGAACAACCCGCACCGTGACATAGCCCCTCCCCTATGGGCGGCTCCTGACGCCCATAAGGGGAAAAAAAACAAAGACAACTAAAACAAAACATGAAAGTTCAGGTGGGCGGTGAAGCGGAGGCGGACTCGGGGGAGGGATGGAGGGCCAGGCCCGTGGAGCGGAAGAGGGCCTGGAGATTGAGGCTGTACAGGCGACCAGGGCGGAGCAGGACGTGGGCGTGACCACGGCGGGGAAGACCCCTCGGGCGGCCACGGCGGTGAAGACCCCTCGGGCGGCCACGGCGGTGAAGACCCCTCGGGCGGCCACGGCGGTGAAGACCCCTCGGGCGGCCACGGCGGTGAAGACCCCTCGGGCGGCCAGGGCGGAGACGACAGTCCATCTGGCGGCCAGGGCGGAGACGACAGTCCATCTGGCGGCCAGGGCGGAGACGACAGTCCATCTGGCGGCCAGGGCGGAGACGACAGTCCATCTGGCGGCCAGAGCGGAGACGACCACTCGGGTGACCACGGTACAGGAACAGAACCCGGCACAGCGACAGACACCGGCTCAGGAACAGCGACAGACACCGGCTCAGGAACAGCGACAGACACCACCGGCTCAGGAACAGCGACAGACACCACCGGCTCAGGAACAGCGACAGACACCACCGGCTCAGGAACAGCGACAGACACCACCGGCTCAGGAACAGCGACAGCAACAGACACCACCGGCTCAGGAACAGCGACAGCAACAGACACCACCGGCTCAGGAACTGCAACAGACACCACTGGCTCAGGAACAGACACCAGAACAGTAACGGCCACAAGAACAGACACAAACACAGAAACAGGTTCCGGAACAGACGCTGGGTCCGGCTCAGGAACAGACGCTGGCACTGGTTCGGCGGCGGCCATCTTGTGCGCAGACACTGGCTCGGCGGCGGCCATCTTGTGCGCAGACACTGGCTCGGCGGCGGCCATCTTGTGCGCAGACACTGGCTCGGCGGCGGCCATCTTGTGCGCAGACACTGGCTCGGCGGCGGCCATCTTGTGCGCAGACACTGGCTCGGCGGCGGCCATCTTGTGCGCAGACACTGGCTCGGCGGCGGCCATCTTGTGCGCAGACACTGGCTCGGCGGCGGCCATCTTGTGCGCAGACACTGGCTCGGCTGGACTGGCGTGAAGTGCAGGCTCGGCTGGACTGGCGTGAAGTGCAGGCTCGGCTGGACTGGCGTTAAGTGCAGGCTCGGCTGGACTGGCGTGAAGTGCAGGCTCGGCTGGACTGGCGTGATGTGCAGGCTCGGCTGGACTGGCGTGATGTGCAGGCTCGGCTGGACTGGCGTGAAGTGCAGGCTCGGCTGGACTGGCGTGAAGTGCAGGCTCGGCTGGACTGGCGTGAAGGGCAGGCTCGGCTGGACTGGCGTGAAGGGCAGGCTCGGCTGGACTGGCGTGAAGGGCAGGCTCGGCTGGACTGGCGTGAAGGGCAGGCTCGGCTGGACTGGCGTGAAGGGCAGGCTCTAGATAGGCAGACGTGACTTGAACGGCCTCTGGGTGGGCAGACGTGACTTGGAGCATCTCAGGCTGGACGTGAATCATCTCAGGCTCGGCAGGGCTGACGTGGAGCTCAGGCTCGGCAGGGCTGACGTGGAGCTCAGGCTCGGCAGGGCTGACGTGGAGCTCAGGCTCGGCAGGGCTGACGTGGAGCTCAGGCTCGGCAGGGCTGACGTGGAGCTCAGGCTCGGCAGGGCTGACGTGGAGCTCAGGCTCGGCAGGGCTGACGTGGAGCTCAGGCTCGGCAGGGCTGACGTGGAGCTCAGGCTCGGCAGGGCTGACGTGGAGCTCAGGCTCGGCAGGGCTGACGTGGAGCTCAGGCTCGGCAGGGCTGACGTGGAGCTCAGGCTCGGCAGGACTGACAACATCCTTCTCCACCTCCCCTACAGTGAAGGGGGATCCACAAAACTGCAGAACAAAGTCAATATACTGTGCCAGGGTCCAGCTAGGCTCTTCCTCTGGTAAATTGAAGCTAATATCCTGTTCTAGTCCACTCCAGAAACAGTCCTTTAGCATAGCATCATCACCAGGAATGAGGTGACTATAAAAAAGGAACTCTTCCACATAATTTTCAATGCTGCGATCTAATTGATAAATTGAACAAAGTTTGCTCAGTGGGTTCCGGATAGTACCTGCTAGATCCATAGGGGTCAGTTGTTCTGTTATGTGCTGGAGAAAGCAGGCGAAGGCAAGGATCTATCCGCAGGGTTTTAATGAAATCACACATAGAACAAAACAATAAGGAACACGAGCGACAAAGAAACAAAACCACGAGCAGGACCAAACTAGCAGCAACCATACATGTACAACAACTGACCAGGTAACAAGTGAAACACAAGGGCTATAAATACACAGGCAAACAAGACTAACAAGGGGGCGTGGCTAATCAGAAACACCTGGGAACAATGATCAGACAATTAACAAGACACATGGCAAACAAGGAATCACATGACAGACAACAAGGAACAACCCGCACCGTGACACCAGCGGCCAATAGGGCATCTAGTCTCTATATAATATCTATGCGTGTGAGAGTTCCCACGAGGGGAGGGCGATCGTGTGCTTGTTTCAAACTTTTCTAAACTTTTGTTAATTTTTCCTAATCAGAGTTAATTTTGTAGTGATAAGAGTATTTTTGAGGATCAGATTGAGAGCGGGATGGCGTCCCTTACGCCACCTGTCTCACTCCGCCATGGAGTCAGGTGTGTGACGGCGAATGGGGTGAATGTGGAGGAAGTGTTACTTGCAGTTGGACAGGAGATCGGCTATCAAAACATTTCATCTGCTTCGCGAATGAACAAAGCGGTGGTTGTGTTTGTAAAAGAAGAGAACCTAGTGAATCGTCTTATAAGCAGCGGAATAGTGGTAAGTGGAGACTTTATTACTGTTTTGCCGCTGGTTGCTCCAACTATTAAAGTGACCGTTTCAAACGTGCCGCCTTTCATCCAGCGTACATGGTTTACGCAAATACCGGAAGCATGAAAGGTTTTGAGTGCGGAGATGTTGGCCATAAGCGTTTAGCATGCCCACATAAAGTTCGAGCTGCTGAAGAAGCTGCTAGACACACTGATGAAGTTGAGCCTGTGAATGATCCTGAAAATGTGTCTGTAGATGTGGAAGAGAATGAGCCTCAGGGAACTGAGGAAGTTGTAGAGGAAGATGGGACCCAGGGAGCTGAGAAAGCTGTTGAATTAAATGAAGAAAATGAGAACCAAATTGAGGAAAGCGAGATTGTGAATAATGAAATCACAGGAACGGTTGTAAACAATGTAAGGAGTGAAGATACGGGAAATGTTGCAGGTAGTGGAGAAAATGATGTTGGAAGTGAGAACATTGGTGATGCAGAAATGAGAGATGAAGATGCACTTTCTGAGTTTTCAGACATTGGGTCACAAGTGATAGAAGACATACTCTTTAGAGGAAATTAATGAATTTCTTGATACAACATTTGGTAAAGTTGTAGAGGTAGAAGATTTTTTTCCAGATGTGGATACATTTGTAATATCAGTGTTGTTGCTGCAAAAAACAGTGAGTTATGAAGTTTTGGATAAAAATAAAAGATTCAGGCTGAAAAAGATGGTAACGAAATTGAGGAGAAGAAAAGTTACACAAAAATAGATATGAATAAATCACAAGTGGTGTTCTTTACTCTGTGCTTTTTCTTTTCAGTTTCTGTCTACTTCTTATTTCTCTATATGGATGTGTGGAGAGTGGGATCATTAAAGGGCACCTATTATGACATTTAAAATGTTCCTAATGTTGTTTAGGGAGTCCCCAACAACAGTTTTACATGCATGCAATGACAAAAAACACTTTTGTTTTCGTATAATATGCATTTATTTTTACCTGATTTGCTCACCGACTCCCAAATGATTCGTTTAACGACTCGTTTTTCAAACCCCTCCTTTGCGCGACGCTAATCTGCGTTGATTGGTCAGATGACCAGCAGTGTTTACATAGATAATACTTATTGTTTAACACGGAGTACAATGATGCTTTTATCAATTAAATTGTGCTATAATAATTATTATAGTCCACTGCTTTGTAGTTTGTAGTAAAAAACTAAAAATAAGATAAAGAATGTAATGTTATGTTAGCACGCATAGCCCAGAGTTCATATTGTAAAAGCACAATCAGTCTTTGTTTGCGTTAGCCCGATGCATAAACATAACGTTTTTACAAAAAAAAAAAAAAAAAAATGCAGTTACGTTACTACGAGGTATTACTCTATTCTTTAAGACAACTCCGAAACCAACGACAAACACTTCACATATCTCAATACAATTGCCATTGAAGACCTAGAAGCTAAACGGTGCTTACACAACAAACAAAATAATTATTAAGCATGCTACATAAAACATAAAAGCAACAATTATTAATAACACTTACAGGTTGTGATACGGAGGAGGAAGCTGATGCAAATACATGAACCTTCCTTCAATATCATTCGGCTCGCGAATCCAAGTTTGATTGCATTTAAGTTGGTAAAGCAATCGTCTTCAAAATGGCGCGAACAAAGCACAAGGCTCGGACTATACCTCTGTGGTATAGTTGTATATATGAATTGTAGCCACTTAGTCTTCAAATGCTCCTCCTTGGGCAGATCGCACTTCAGAACGCAGCTTGTGTGTGTGTGTGTGTGCGCGCGGCGCGCGCGCGCGTGTGTGTGTGTAGCGTCTTGTCGCCGTGATGTTTTCAAGTTTGCCTTGGAGCGCAATA
Organism: Phoxinus phoxinus; assembly: GCF_949152265.1. Lineage (NCBI taxonomy): Eukaryota > Metazoa > Chordata > Actinopteri > Cypriniformes > Leuciscidae > Phoxinus > Phoxinus phoxinus. The sequence goes on from NC_136880.1 coordinate 2,527,731, forward strand.
AGTGGGCGTATCGTATTCAAATAACTTGACAAGTTGACGTCATCTAGTAAGAGAAAAAGCTTCGGTCTTCTAACGATTCATAAAAATGACTCAGAGTCGACTCTCACTTTTGAAAGACAATAACTTTATATACGGTGCACTTTCATATTTCAAACTTTGCAGGATGTTTTTGTTCACTTAGATCTATGTTACACACTACATGAAAGGTAAATTTCAAAATTCCATAATAGGTGCCCTTTAAATATTAATGGCGGCAGGGACAGGAATAAATTAGCACAGATTTCAGAGTTTTTAAGAATTGAAAGGTTAATGTTTGTTTTTTACAAGAAACACACACAGAAACAGATAATGAAGTTGAATGGGGGCTATAGTGGAAAGGAAAGTTTGCCTTGAGCCATGGGACAAGAAATAGTGCTGGGGTAGCTATTTTATTTTCTGAAAGTGTGAATATTGTAAAGGTAGAAGAAATTGTAAAAGGAAGATTACTATTAACCCTCTGGGGTCTGAGGGGTTTTTGGGGCCCTTGAGATGTTTTGACATGCCCTGACATTTGTGCTCATCTCAGCTACTTACAACATACCTTTGGTCAACTCATAATGATGCTGTATTCAGCACAAACTCTGCTACAATAATATGTGAGCAAAATGGAAGTTACATGTTTGCATTTTATAGAAAAAAAAATATGATGCGTGGTTAGTACGTTTTGGGAAAAAAATTGTCACTGCAATGAGCTCATATAACTCATACTGAATAGTTTGGCACAAGACTTTTGAGTTACCATTCTTGTAGGCTAGAATGTTTACTACAAAATGGTGTGAAAATCATTCTGATCACTCTTTCACAAAACAACAATATAACGATTTAAACTTTGTAAGTCAGTTTTTGTGTCAGTACGGCTGTATGCGTAGGGGTGTTGATGGCCATGAATATGAATGAGGGGAGACAATAGACACTCCCCCAATGGCTAATGCCCCCATCAAGGTGCTGTGAGGCAGAGAGGAGAATCTGAGGATGAGAGGAGATTCAAAGGTTTTGTTTTTCAATCTGTTTTTATTGTAATTCCTCTATGTGGAGGAACTAAATGTTGTGCCTCACAAGACCACAGTGCTACCGTACATATATAAACATAGTACCAGTCAAACGTTTGGACACATTACCATTTTTTACCCCCTGGGGTCTGAGGCGTTTTTGGGGCCCTTGAGAGGTTTTGACATGCCCTGACATTTGTGCTTATTTCAGCTACTTACAACATACCTTTGGTCAACTCATAATTCTGCTGTATTGCAGCACAAACTCTGCTACAATAATATGTGAGCAAAATGGAAGTTACATGTTTGCATTTTATAGAAAAAAAATATTATGCGTGGTTAGTAAGTTTTGGGAAAAAATTTGTCACTGCAATGAGCTCATATAACTCATACTGAATAGTTTGGCACAATACTTTTGAGTTACAATTCTTGTAGGCTAGAATGTTTACTACAAAATGATGTGAAAATCATTCTGATCACTCTTTCACAAAACAACAATATAATGATTTAAACTTTGCAAGTCAGTTTTTGTGCCAGTACTGCTTTATGCGTAGGGGTGTTGATGGCCATGAATATGAATGAGGGGAGACAATAGACACTCCCCCAATGGCTAATGCCCCATCACGGTGCTGTGAGGCAGAGAGGAGAATCTGAGAATGAGAGGACATTCAAAGGTTTTGTTTTTTAATCTGTTTTTATTGTAATTCCTCTATGTGGAGGAACTAAATGTTGTGCCTCACAAGACCACAGTGCTACCGTACATATATAAACATATAGTACCAGTCAAACGTTTGGACACATTACCATTTTTAATATTTTTGGAAGATGGCTGCATTTATTTGATAAAAAATACAGAAACAACAGTAATATTGTGAAATATTATTACAATTTAAAATAATGATTTTCTATTTTAATATACTTTAAAATATAATTAATTTCTTTGATCAAAGCTGAATTTTCAGCATCCTTACTCCAGTCTTCAGTGTCACATGATCCTTCAGAAATTATTCTATCATGATTTGATAATCAGGTATTATCAATGTTGGAAACCGTTGTGCTGCTTAATATTTTTTTATAACCTGTGATATTTTTTTTCAGGATTCACTGATTAAAAAGAAAAGCATTTATTCAAAATAGAAATCTTTCCTAACAATATAACTTAACACATCCTTTAAAAAAAGAAAGAAAGGTAGTGTATACTGTTACAAACAGACTCATGGGCGAATGTGAGTAAACAGAGGTCACTTGCGGTCCAGTTTCCCGGGCAGGAATCACGCAGTCTGTGCAACCATGTCAACATCAGTCTTGGTTTTCCATGACAGGACTTGGACCTGTTGCTTGTTTGCCATGGCTCTCTTCGGGACCGGTGCTTGGACATGTTCATTGTCACATCTGTTGATAACACAATCAAAGAAACTGTATTATTATCGCTATCAATCACTATGGCCATGGATTAAGAAAAAGACAACCGATTTTGTAATTTCACACAAGAATAGGTAGGCCCTACTTGTATATTATGACGAGTATATTATGTATATTGTAAACACAATTACATTTCATCAGTAAAATATTACGTCTGTGCACTTACCATCATTCTCGATTGAGAACTGAACGACACCTGCGTGTCCCTCTGCGGTGCTGCAGAAGGAGAGCGTGATGCAAACACATTCCTAAAAAAATAAAAACAACTGTGTTAGCATATACATTATCCAAAGATGGGTGATTAATGGGTATGGACGCACAATGCATGTAGTCTATATATCTGTTGATGGGCCATAGGACGGAGAAATATCTATTTATGGGCCATAGATCGCGTCACCGCGAGCTGTTGATGGCCATATAGACCGCACGCATTTACAGCATTTCAAACATTTACACCTGCATTCACAATCATCTGTGGCAATATTTTAGCGTGTGTCATAGGCTAACCAAAACCGAACATTTATATATAAAAATATAATGTCTAGTATTTAGACAGTATCACATTTTACCGGAGGCTGAAATATATTTGCACGAAATCATATTTACACCTAAGCAGATATTCGCAAAAGTCAGTATTTTTAGCATGATAATCAGTGTCATAAGCTAATCAAAACGGATTGAAATATAATACAAATATGTTTAGAGAGTAATATCACATTGAAACACGACCATATACGAATGTTAGGGATATTGTAAGACAATCTTTCCTGTAAGATGTCAAAAGCTAACCAAAACTAAGCAAAATATAGTCTGAAAATTCACATGAGTTCTATATAATCAGAAAAGAATTATATAAACACTAAACAACTTACTCGAACTTGTATCCTCTGTGGGATCAATTCGCTCTTGAAAATGCAGCCGTTCTCCGTCTGAGATGCAAACGTTTCACTGAGGAAAAAGTGAATTCTTCCTCGCTGTCAATAATCATCTGGAGGACGACTTTACCGGAGAAGCGTGCCATCCTCAAAACGCGATGAACTATCCGTGAATCTGACGAGAAACTGCGTGTTTCATGGCATTGATCGGAGGGCGTGTGCGATGCGTATAGATCACCTCAACTATTAGCATGTGAATAGCGCCGGGGGGCGTGGCGGCATCAGCTCATTAAAAATAATGAAGAGAGAACGAAAAACTGCACCTCTCCTTGGTTTCAAACGGATTATATAAACTAAGAATATGTGTTTTTTAATATAAATTACTTCATTTAAAAGAAGAGAATTCTAGCTTCATAAAGACAAATGTCTCGTTCCTGAGTGACAAGTATTCGCTGAGTTACAGTTCATTTTCGGACGCGTTTCAGAATGGACTTCCCTGACAGAGAGAAGGCAGAACTCGCATCATGTTTATTTTTCTTTATTTGGCGAAAGACACAACACTTTGTTTTTATTGTGAGTATACACAAAAAAAATAGAAACTTAACTGGATCGAATGATGTAAAACACTTAAATGTAAGATCAAAACCAACAAAGTATTTTGAATCTCTTTTGCACTGATAAGAAAAAAAGCGACCAAATCACGCCGGCGTGATTGCCGACCCCAGGGGGTTAATATTTTTGATAGAAGGCTGCATTTATTTGATAAAAAATACAGAAACAACAGTAATATTGTGAAATATTATTACAATTTAAAATAATGATGTTCTATTTTAATATACTTTTAAAATATAATTTATTTCTTTGATCAAAGCTGAATTTTCAGCATCCTTACTCCAGTCTTCAGTGTCACATGATCCTTCAGAAATCATTCTAATATCATGAAATGATAATCAGGTATTATCAATGTTGGAAACCGTTGTGCTGCTTAATATTTTTTTTATAACCTGTGATATTTTTTTCAGGATTCACTGATTAAAAAGAACAGCATTTATTCAAAATAGAAATATTTCCTAACAATATAAGTCATTACTATCACTTTACACATCCTTTCAAAAAAAGAAAGAAAGGTAGTGTAGCCTATACTGTTACAAAAGATTTTAAAATAAATGCTGTTCTTTAATATTTTTTTATTCATCAAAGAATCCTGAAAAAACCATCACAGGTTATAAAAAATACTAAGCAACAACTGTTTCCAACACTGATTTAAAAAAAAATCTTCATACGAGAATGATTTCTGAAGGATCATGTGACACTGAAGACTGCAGTAATGATGAATCACATAAATGAATACCATTTTAAAATATAGAGTTAGGCTATTTTAAATTGTAATACTATTTCACAATATCGCTGTTTTTTTTTCTGTATTTTCTTATAAAATAAACGCAGAGTTGATGAGCATAAGAGACTTCTTCTAAAAACATAAAACATGTTTGCAAACTTTTGACGGATACCTATATAAATTTCTACATATACCAATATAACCTATATAGACATAACATATATATATATATATAACTGTATAAGCTGCTATATAACCTGATTTGCCGCCAGTAGTTCCTGATGGAGCTGACCTTCACCATGGCCATGTAAAACAGCAGCCCAATATAGCGGTTCATATTACTGATGCTGACATCTGTCCATTTATATTTGCAGCCCTTTGCAGTTGCCTTGGTAGCCTGAGCATTGGTGTTGTGGCACAGAGTTGACACAGCACTTTCTGAAAAAAATAGTTTGAAAAGGCTCATGGGCAAATGTGAGTCAACAGAGCTCAGTTGCAGTCCAGTTTCCCGTGCGGGCAGGAATCGCGCAGTCTGTGCAGCCATGTCAACATCAGTCTTGGTTTTCCATGACAGGGTGGACTTGGACCTGTTGCTTGTTTGCCTTGGCTCTCTTCGGGACCGGTGCTTGGACATGTTCATTGTCACATCTGTTGATAACACAATCAAAGAAACTGTATTATTATCATTATCAATAACTAATGGCCATGGATTTAAAAAAAAGACAACAGTTTTTGTCATTTCACACAAGAATAGGTAGGCCTGTATATTATGACGATGTAAACACAATTACATTTCATCAGTAAAATATTACGTCTGTGCACTTACTCTGTATGATTCGCACTGAGAACTGAACGACACCTGCGTGCCCCTCTGCGGTGCTGGAGAAGGAGAGCGTGATGCAGACACGTTCCTAAAATACATTATCCAAAGATGGGTGATTAATGGGTATGGACAAACAATGCATGTATGTTGATGGGCCATAGGACGGAGAAATATATATTTATGGGCCATAGACCGCGGCACCGCGAGTGTTGATGGCCATATAGACCGCACGCATTTAGAGCATTTCAAACATTTACACCTGTATTCACAGTCATCTGTGCATTAGGCAATATTTTAGCAAGATAAGTGTCATAGGCTAACCAAAACCGAACATTTATATATAAAAATATAATGTGATACTGTCTAGTATTTAGACAGCATCACATTTTACCGGAGGCTGAAATATATTTGCACTAAATATATACACCTAAGCAGATATTCGCAAATAAGCTACATTATGCATAAGAAAGTATTTTTAGCATGATAATCAGTGTCATAAGCTAATCAAAACGGAGTGAAATATATATACAAATATGTTTAGAGAGCAATATCACATTGAAACAGTTTACACGACCATATACACGAATGTTAGGGATATTGTAAGGCAATCTTTCCTCTAAGATGTCAAAAGCTAACCAAAACTAAGCAAAATATAGTCTGAAAATTCATACGAGTTCTATATAATCAGAAAAAGAATTATATAACACTAAACAACTTACTCGAACTTGTATCTTCGACGGGATCAATTCGCTCTTGAAAATGCAGCCGTTCGTCGTCTGTTTTGCAATCGTCTTTCTCTGAGGAAAAGGTGAATTCTTCCTCGCTGTCTAGAATCATCTGAAGGGTGTCTTTACCGGAGAAGCGTGCCATCCTCAAAACGCGATGAACTATTCGTGAATCTGACGAAGAAACTGCGTGTTTTCATGGCATTGATCGGAGGGCGTATGCGAGGCATATAGATCACCTCAACTATTAGCATGTGAATAGCGCCGGGGGGCGTGGCGGCATCAGCTCATTAAAAATAATGAAGAGAGAACGAAACAACTGTGCCTCTCCTTGGTTTCAAACGGATTACATAAACTGAGAATATTTGTTTTTTATATAAATTACTTCATTTAAAAGAAGAGAATTCTAGCTTCATAAAGACAAATGTCTCGTTCCTGAGTGACAAGTATTCGCTGAGTCACAGTTCTTTTTCGGACGCGTTTCAGAATGGACTTCCCTGACAGAGAGAAGGCAGAACTCGCATCATGTTTATTTTTCTTTATTTGGCGAAAGACACAACACTTTGTTTTTATTGTGAGTATACACAAAAAAATAGAAACTTAACTGGATCGAATGATGTAAAGCACTTAAATGTAAGATCAAAACCAACAGAGTATTTTGAATCTCTTTTGCACTGATAATAAAAAAAGCGAGCAGATCACGCCGGCGTGATTGCCGACCCCAGGGGGTTAACACAAATTTAATATAAAGGAATAGAATCTGTATTTGTTAATGTTTATGCACCTAGTAATGGTCCAGAGAGGCTGATATTTTTTATGGAATTAAAGGATTAGTTCACTTCTAAAATGAAAATTCTGTCATCATTTACTCACCCTTAAAGGAACACTTCACCTCTGGAAAGATGAATGTGTATTTAAAATGGGTCATTTATGTAGAAGAAATGTGAAATTATTTTTGAATTTGGAGCCTTCTAGACTGAGAAAAGCCAGAAAATGTATTTTTGGCTTATGGGGATGAAAGACAACAACTCCCAGAATGCACTTGCTTCGCTGCCCTAGGAGGCCACGCCTACCGGTAAGAGATCACAGTAAACAACAAGGCTATGCTACTAGTGAGTCTCCGTGAGTCTGCCCGGTATTTTGATGTCGCCCAAAATGTCCAGGATTCGGCTTTTGCGTTCTACAGTCGCCATTCATCATGTTTACTGTGGCGAGCAGGAACGAGACTGACGGCCGCGGAGAACGATGCGAGCCCGGTGGCGTGATTACTGATGAGTGGCGCCGGCGCCTGTGAGACGCACCGGTCTCGTATCTCTCACGGAGGAGCGGGAATTTTCCTAGCAATGTTAAAACGCACATCAAACGATCACTTGTTTAGCGTTCATGTAAACACTACATTCAGATTCACCGATCGGGATGAATTCCGTTAGATTGAAACAAAAGGTGTGCATGTAAACTATGAATGCGACTGCAGAAAGCAAAAGCCGAATCCCGGACAATTTGGACCATCTCGACGGCCGGACATGTCCGGGAAAAAGAGGATGGTCACCGCTACTACTCAGCTTTCTCCACAGAATAAGAAACTGTTAGCTTAGCTTAAAGAATGGCTGACACTATATGTACATTCTGTGAGTGAGATCCCTCTATGGGCGGGTTGAAAACATGCGGAACAGCGCCTTCTACTGGATAAATGATGAGCTAGTGTTTGTAGTCTTACCCTTATTCAAAGAAATTTGACTTCCTGCTTTTTATGACGCAAAATGACGATTTTTGCGTCATAAAAAGCAGGAAGTGGAACACTTAAATCCTTATTTCTCCCATCTCAGAGGAAAATAAGGGAATAAACCATGACCATTCGAAAATGTGACTGGGTTTCTAAAGATACAAAGTCTAATGCAAATGGGTGAAGTGTTCCTTTAAGTTGTTTCAAACCTGTATGAATTTCTTTCCTCTGCTGAACACAAAGGAAGATATTTAGAAGAATGTCAGTAACCAGACAGTTTCTGGTTCCCATTGACTTCCATAGTATATTTTTTTACAGAATTTTCATTTTAAAAGTGAACTAATCCTTTAAGAAAGGTGATCGAAAAATATGATGATAATGTTTGTCTAATACTTGGTGGTGATTGGAATTGTACAACAGACTTTGTTGTGGCTAGAAATGGAGAAGAGCCTCATAATAAGTCAAGTGATGCATTAAAAAAAGTTATCAATGAATTCCAGTTAACAGATGTATGAAGAATTAGAAATGAAGGAGTAAGGCAGTATACATGGCTAAGAGTGGTTGATAATAGAATTAGTGGAGCGAGATTGGATAGGTTTTATTTAAAAAAGACATGGAACAATAAGGTGATGAACTCTTTTATTAGACCTAATGGTTTTTCAGACCATCATTTGGTCATATTAGATGTTAATTTGAAGAAGACACACATATCTAATTATTACTGGATTTTTAACATTAAGTTATTACAGGATGTTACGTGTCAGAACGTAAATGTGTTAACAAGAACAGTGAGTGTGTGCAGGTTTGTGTTTGTGCTCTTTTCTTCTATCTCTCTCCCTGTCGCTTTACGCTCATTTGAGTGTAACAGGTGCAGCTGCTTAGATGGGCGGGGCTGATGGACTCAACGCGTGAATATAAGCTGTCTGGAAGGCTCGTTCATCGAGTTCCCCCTCCTGCTTCATGCTGTTGTAAAACGTGTGTTTTGTGAACGAGTTTTGCGCAACACAGTGGTGTTGAAAGCCGGTTGGTTGTCGTGTGCTTCTTTGATAGAATAACCCGCCTGTGAACGGCGTGCTGACTGTTAGCGGTATAGGCCGGTAAATGTGACGTCCTGCATTCATTATTAATACTATTGAGGGGGTCAGAAGCCCTATTTTCTTTTAACCTTGTTTTCTCCTGTTTACTGGCTAGCAGGGAGGTAAGAATTGTATACTTTTGTTTATTTCTAAAATCCAGGCAAGATTAACCAAAATTTAGTTAGAAGACTCGTTTTGTTTGTTGTTTTTGCGGCTGACTGAACCCTCTCCTTTTTGAGTATACTTTACCTTTCAAACCGAATTAATTCTTACCCCTACATGTAACAATAAACATTGACTTTTTTGGGGGTTACCATGTTTCGTTGTGTGTTTAATGGAGCAGGAGATGGAACTCCGGGCGGCACCTTTTAATAGGTTTCCGCTCTATACTGTATGTTAGTGCGTGTGGCACGTAACACAGGATGTTTCTTTTTGTGAAAAATGTAAATTGTTCTGGGATATTTGGAAATTGAAGAAAAAAACCTAAGCCAATGGTGGGATGTGGGCAAGGCAAATATAAAAATGTTTTGTCAAAACTATGCTTTCCACTCATCTACGATATTGAAAGCAACAGTGAAAGCTTTACAAAGTGACATTGAGTTAATGGAAAGACAAGTTGTAAATAATAATGAAGCTGTACAGTGTAATGGGTTAAATAAGAAAAGACAAGAGCTGAGCTTTCTCCTACATGAGCAAGCAAAAGAAGCATTAATAAGATCAAGACACTGTTCCATAAAAGAAATGGATGCTCCAAGTACTTTCTTTTTTAACCTTGAAAGAAAACATGTCCAACAAAAGATGATGTGCCATCTTCGTTGTCCAGACGGATCAGTTACATCAGATCCTACAGAAATGAGGAGACTGGCAGGAGACTTTTATGAACAATTGAACTGAGATTAGAGCTGAGAGTTGTGACATTGACTGTACTGAAGACTTGCTTAAAGAGTTACCTCAACTTGGAGAAAAACAAAAGAAAGCGTTGGACAATGTAATCACCTTTCAAGAATTCACAGAGGCAATGCGGCAAATATCTAAAGGTAGATCGCCTGGAATTGATGGATTACCGGTGGAATTTTATCAACAATTCTGGGACCTAATAGGACCAGATTTATATGAAGTCATTTTAGAATGCATAAAAAATAATTCACTTCCAATAAGCTGTCATCGAGCAGTTTTGTCATTGCTTCCAAAAAAAGGAGACCTTGGACTGCTCAAAAACTGGAGACCGGTATCTCTGTTGTGGCTGGACTATAAAATTGTTTCGAAGTGTTTAGCAAATAGACTCAAGCACTGTCTAGACTTGTTGATCAAAAATGATCAAACATATTGCATTCCTAAGAGATCTATTATAGATAGTCTTTTCTTAGTGAGAGATATAATTGAATTCAATAAAAATATTAAGAATGATATAGGAGTGTTGCCATTGGATCAAGAAAAAGCGTTTGATCGCGTTGATCATGAATATCTTTTTAAAGTGTTAAAGAGTTATGGATTTGGTGATGTTTTTATTTCATATATTAAGTTGTTGTGCACTGTCTCCTCTCCACCAGTAAGCTGGTGTGTGGTGGGCGTTCTGGCGCAATATGGCTGCCGTCGCATCATCCAAGTGGATGCTGCACATTGGTGGTGGTTGAGGAGATTCCCCCCTTCTATGTAAAGCGCTTTGAGTGTCCAGAAAGGCGCTATATAAATGTAATGTATGTTGTATTCTAATGTTTATGTGATGGTGAAAGTAGGGGGTGGTTTTCCAATACCAGGGACAAGAGGCATATGGCAAGGTTGTCCAATTTCTGGACAACTATATAGCCTAATTATTGAAACTTTATGATGTAGGTTGAGGAGGAATTTAAATGGAACTTTGATCCCTCATGTTAATGGTCATTTTAAGGTGGTTTTATCAGCCTATGCAGATGACATTACAGTTTTTATTACAGAAAAAGAAAATATTGAAATTTTAACAAAAACGATTGAATTGTATGAAAAAACCCCAGGAGGGTTGCAATGGAGAAAAGATGGACTAAAGATATTGGGAGTGTTTTTAGGAAATTAACAATTTCAAAAGAAAAACTGGGAGGGTTTGATAGAAAAGGTGTCTGCCCGATTGTCGAAGTGGCGATAGCTATTACCACAATTGTCATATCGAGGAAGAGTTTTGGTAGTAAACAATCTGGCTGCTTCTATTCTGTGGCATAGGACTGTTGTCATGGAGCCACCAGAGGAGTTGATCTCCAATATACAAAGGACAATAGTGAACTTTTTCTGGGATGGACAGCATTGGTTGCGTGCGGCAGTATTATACCTACCAGTGCAAGAAGGTGGCCAAGGACTGGTGGATGTGAGAAACAGAATTCGTGCTTTCAGGATACAAGCTGCACAGAGATTTCTATATGATGAAGATGTGCTTTGGGGAAAAACGGCAAGTGCGATCATGAGGAGAGTTGGTGGCTTTGGACTGGATAAGCAACTATTTTTAATGATGCAGGAAGAGATGAACTTGTCTGAGCTCACTGCTTTTTATAGAGCTATGTTGCAAACATGGAAAACTGTTATGAAAACAGAACGGAATATGGACAATCTTGAACTTTGAGCACCGGAGGAGCCACTTTTTTTAATCCATTGATTCAAACCAGATTGCTGTCTTCTGTGACTGTACGACAATGTTTATTAAGGAATGGAATTGTAAAGCTGGATCATTTATTGAATGGCGAAGGATGGAAATCGATTGACGAACTTCAAGAAGCAACAGGCTTGAGATCTTCACGGCTGGTGTCAAAACTAAAAGAAGAAATTTACAACACATTACCAAGTGGATACAGAACATTTATTGCACAGAGACATGAGAATATCCAGGACATGGGGAATAATGTGCAATTTCCAGACCTGGTAATTTCTCCAGCAATAAAGGAGGATGAATAAGAAGTGGTGGACGCCATTTTATCCTTTAAGAATCCTAAGTTTTATTCCTTTAAAAGCACGTCAAAGAAAGAACTGTACAACATTACAGTAAAAACAAGCCATCAAGACTCTTTGAGAAAACAAAAAGCTTCAAAGTGGCCAGATTTGTTGAGGCCAGACTTCCTGATAAGAGACAGGTGGAGAGCCCTATATAAACCTCCGGTAGAGAAGCGTTTGGGGGATCTGCCATGGAGGATTATATACGGGGCGATAGCAACAGACGGACATGTGGCGCACCTGAATGCAGCGGTAAAGGGGGAATGCCGATTCTGTGGGGAAAAATAGGATTTAGAGCAGGAAAATAGGACAGAAAAAACAGGAACTGATCCAAACCTCAATCCAACAGTCATTTTCACTCCTTATATTAGGAAGAGCCCGTGATGGATTGAAATTACCAGGGCCATAACTGTTTACTTGTGTAAGAACATGGTCCCTTTTCAAACGGTAGAGAGACGCGGCTTTAAAGCCATGATCAGAGCTATTGATCCACGATATGAGGTGCCAAGCCGCAAATACTTCACAGAAACAGAGATGCCAAAAGTGTATGCCGAGCTCCGCGAAAATGTTGAAAAAGAGCTGTGTGACTTGAAATACTTTGCTACTACAACGGACCTGTGGTCGAGCCGTACCATGGAGCCTTTCCTCAGTCTGACCGTTCACTATATAACGGATGATTGGAATCTTGGCAGCCGGTGTTTGCAGACGTCGTACTTCCCCGCTGAACATACGGCCGAGGAGATCGCACAAGGACTCAAGGAAGCGCTTGAGTCATGGGGTTTTAAAGAAGAAAGCCAAGTTTGCATTACTACTGATAACGGAACGAACGTGGTAAAGGCAGCGTCTCTGAATGATTGGACCAGGCTGCAATGCTTTGGACACAGGCTGCACCTCGCCATCGGTAGGTTAAAACATTTTGTGCATTTGCATAATATTAATATTTTAATAAATATTTATATAAACCCACTTGGTATTATATTAATATTATATTAATTATTTTTGTTTATATATATATATATATATATATATATATATATATATATATAACAAAAATAATTAATATAATATTCATATAATAGTGCATAATTATATTTTAACATTATACTACTGTAATATTTGCCTATATTACTGCACAGTAATGTTGCATTTGCGTTTAGAGAATTTGCCTCTGTTCAGTTGTATACCCAATGCTATTTTAATGTTACATTTGTGTTAAATGATGTTCAATCAATCCTAATCAAGCATTTCAATAGTTGTAATGATAGTTGTTCAGTGTGTGTGGGGAGAGAGAGAGATTTATAGATGAAATTAACTAATAATATCTTACAAATTTGTCAACAGAAAAAAGTGTGAAAGACCCTTGAATTGACCGTGCTGTTGGCGTATGCAAGAAGATTGTGAGTGCCTTTTCATACTCTTGGAAAAGAAGAAAAGAGTTGAAGAAAGCCCAGGCAGAGCACCATCTTCCCTTTCATCGGCTCATCACAGAAACACCAACAAGGTGGGGGTCACGCCAGATGATGATCCAGAGGGTGCTTGAACAAGAGAAGGCCCTATCACAGGTACTGAAAGCAGACAGGAAAACCAAACACCTGGTACCCACTTGGCAAGATACAGATGTCTTGGAATCTATAAGCCGGACCCTCGGCCCACTGCTGGAATTCACAGACGCGCTGTCTTGAGAAGATTATGTCAGTGTGTCGTACATAAAACCTGTTCTCCATCTTTTCAACAACACTGTTCTTGCTGCACCTGATGAGGACACAGAGCTGACCAAGGACATGAAAAGAGTCATCCTAGAGTACTTAAACGAGAAGTACTCAGACCCAAAAACGGTTGACCTGCTGTATATGGCCTCCTTGGTCGACCCACGGTTTAAAGATGCATATATAGCTGATGACCGCCAGGAGTTCATCAACACCAGAGCGGTAGCAGAAATTCTGTCACTGTTGGAGGTGCAAGCTGCAACGGTCAGAGAGCCACTGCCACACACAAGCACAGAAGCTGCAGCTGATGGTGCTGAAGCAACTGTTGAGAGGCAATCAAAGAAGGTAAAACCAGGGGGGCAGTGTTTCGGAAGACACTGAAGCATCCCCGGGCGCCGCCATTGGCTAGCGGACCCCCACCTGCTGTTAGCATTCCATTGACTCCCATTCATTTTGGCGTCACTTTGACAGCGAATAACTTTACATCTGAGGCGTTTAAAGACACCGTTTGTCCATTGTTTATTTCTAAAGAAACACGAAAATGTATAAAAGGCTCCATTACCTTGTATCTTACGTTATGGCCCCGTAGAAGCAGTTTTTGTAAAAATAGGCTAACGATTGCGTCATAACCGCGCGACTCTGTCGCACAAGTCGAGAAATTAGCGTATGGACGGGCAGAGAAGCTCGCAAGCAATCGGGAGGACGTGGAGGCATAAAGTCAAGGGAGAAACCCATAGAGATTGATAAAGTTGCTCCCGCTGCTAGCTCATGGACAGCTAATGCTCACGCTCTCCGTCTCTGCGAGATTCGGAAGGGAATGATTCAGATTTCTCTCGGCACAGCTACTAGAAGACCTACAGGTTGCTCACGTCACATCTACTGTACGTCGTCAAGCTCAGTTTGAGCCTGCGCAGTTCGCCTGGCGATCAGGAAGTGAGTGCTTCTAATTGACTTCACTTCTCTCCGTTGAAACCTATGGGGTCGCTGTGTCCAGTTTATATACTGTCTATGGGTAAAACGGAGCATGGGAAGCTTTTTCAAAAAGGCCTCCGATGGCACAGCTGCTCTCGCTGACAGAGAGGTCATCGAAGTGGAGCTAAAAAGTTACCTGCAGACAATGCAGGTTGATGGAGAGACTGACCCACTGGACTGGTGGCGGCTGCACCAAGCTAATTTTCCAAGGGTGGCTAGACTGGCCCAGAAATATCTCTGTATCCCGGCCACAAGTGCTCCTTCGGAAAGGGCATTTAGCTTTTGTGGCAACATTGTTACATGCCACCGGTCTCTGTTGAAGCCAGAGACTGTGGACAAGCTTGTGTTCCTGGCTAATAATCTTTAGGGCCTTACAAATGACAAATGGTGTGTATTATACAAATTCTCAGTGTTGTGCCTGATTTTAGGATTCTTTTTAACTGAGAAGACACCAGACAGTTTTTCTGTTCTTTGCATATTTTGTGTCCTTTAAGACACTTTTTGCACTTTTTACTGTATATATGGCATGGCTCTACTGTAAAGAAACTTGTATACTTTAAAAAAATTATTTTGTTGACGTATATGTCCCTTATACTGGAAGTATTTTATTTATTTATTTATTTAGTGCTTTCATTTAGCACTTTAGAATGTTTTCATTTGAAGTATCTGTGCAGTACACTTGGAAGAATTTTCTTTATTTAAAATAGCCATGCCTAATACTGGAAGTATATCCCTAATTCACGGTGTCCGTTCCTCTATTAACAAGACACCAGTTTTAATTTCATTAGGAGAACAAAATGTTTAAAACCAAATGTGTTACCTTAGGCTGCAGGTTTGAAATATGTTTTTATTTAAAGTATCTGTGCATTACACAAAATAATTTTCTTTGCCTAATTAATACTGGAAGTATTTTCAGTACAGTGTGTATGTTGTTCCTTAACTAAAAAGACACCAGTTCTCTCTGCAACTTGGGTGGCATTTAAGAACCAAAGACTTAAACAAACTAAGTGTAGTGCCTTTTAGAAGGCCATTTATCTGCAACATTGTGTTGTATAGTTGCAGTTTTGCTTTTGCACAATAAATGTTCTCAAAACGACATACAACGTTTCTTTATTTCTTAAAATAAAAAATAAAAAAAAATGTAGCAGTTTGGCTTTCCTAAGGGTCTATATAGCCTGTTCTGAAATGGTTCTATTATAATTTATATATCGCAATATATATCGTTAGCGCAAGAGGCTGCAATGTATATCGCAATATGGATTTTAGGCCATATCGCCCATCCCTAACTGGCAGTGTGGAAAACACGGAAAAATAAAGGTTTGCAATTGGCAACTGAAGAAATGTGCAAGCGGCTTGTAGCAGGGAGGCTTAAGATTGAATTTGCATTTTATAGGTTGACAAATAATTTATTTGTTTTTTTGTGATATATGTTGTGTTGATGAAGTGTTGTGCATGTTACATGAAGATCAGTTTGTTTTGCCATTTTAAAAACATTTTAAAGGAGGTTTTATAATAATAAGAGTACAAATGTATTTATAGTAGTGGTGGTTATGGTTCATAATTGTGAATATTTTTTTTTATAAATAAAGGTATTGTTAAACCTCTCTCTCTCTCTCTCTCTCTCTCTCTCTCACAAAGAGACTAATGAGACTAAGTATCTCCTGTACTAAAGTGTTTTCTCTCTCTCTGTTCTTTGTGTCATCAGTGTAAGATCAGGCTCACATGTGTCCAGCTCTGTGTCTCTGAAGAGTGACTGGTCAAAAGGTGGAAGACCACCAAACTTCAGTGAGAAAACACCATCATCTAATAAAAGGTATTTTGTGTGTTTACATTACATTATATGGTTGTATTATTTGTCCACAGTGGTGTATGTGATTGAACTTGACTGTGTAAGGTGATTTATAAAACTCATTCCAGTAACACAATTACACAGGCAGCCACAAGGAGGCATAAATTCACTATGGAAAATAGATCATGCAACTAAACATATCCATCCATCCAACCATGGTCATGAATGAGCAAATACACATATATACTGCATTTGATTACTATTTGCAACATTAAACATTTTCAAATGAGACTAAGTATCTCCTGTAGAAAAGTGTTTTCTCTCTGTTATTTGTGTCATCAGTGTAAGATCAGGCTCACATGTGTCCAGCAAAACACCATCATCTAATAAAAGGTATTTTGTGTTACTAACTTTTCATCACACATTGACTGTGTTTAAAAGTTGTATCAGTGAATACCAATCATGAAACATGTTTAGATCAAACATTTGTCAGAGTATTCACAGCTAATGCTTATTTCTCTTTCTGTAAAATATCAGTTAGTATTTTATTTTACTAATTTGATTACAGGCTTCAATGTGGAACATTAGACTCAGACGTTCAGACTCACAGGAACCACGAGAATTTCAAATACAATCTTCTAGGGATCTTCCAGGTAGGAAAACACATTTTTATAAATGTTTAATATTTCTAACAAATATGTTATTGAATAAAGACATTTAATAATTTTTTTCTTGATAACTTATTTTTCCTTTAAAACACATTTTAGCACAACTTGGTTAGCATGTTAGTCTTTTAACTGGATTTTGTTTATGTACATGTCTTATAATTATTGAATAAATAGTGTTGACCAAATGTAGATGTACAATTTGTCATAAATTGTGTTATTCTGTCATTTCCCTTACTTTTGTTTGTAGGATCTTGAGAACAAAATAATCACATTTTTGAGGAATGAACTGGAGAAGTTAAAGAAAATATTACAAAAAGAGAACACCCAACACTTTGTGAAGGACTTTATTGAGAACAGATCCAGTATCAAGAAATCAGCTCTTGATCTCACACTACATTACCTGAGAGAGATGAAGCAAGATGAAGCTGCTGATGCTCTAGAAGGTGAGAGACTCATGATCATCTGTCAGATTGTCTCTTATAAATGTAGGAGAGAAAATGAAGACTCAAACTCTCTATGTTCTGTTCCTGTGTTTAGATGAGCTGTTCTTCATTCCTCAGCTGAAATGTGGCCTAAAGAAGAAGTATCAATGTGTGTTTGAAGGAATTGCAAAGCAAGGTGACTCCACACTTCTGAATAACATCTACACAGATCTCTATATCACTCAGGGTGGCAGTGAACAGGTCAATACTGAACATGAGGTGAGACAGATTGAAGTGGCTTCCAGGCGTCATGAAGCACAAGAGATACAGGTTGAATGCACACATTTGTTTGAAGCGCCTGAACAAAACAAGGAGATCCGAACTGTACTGACAAAAGGAATCGCTGGCATCGGGAAATCAGTCTCTGTGCAAAAGTTTGTTCTGGACTGGGCTGAAGGAAAAGAGAATCAAGATATCAGCTTCATATTTCCTCTTCCATTCAGAGAGATGAACTTAAAGGAGAAAGAAAAACTAAGTTTGAAGGACCTTATAACTCAATTTTTCCCAGAGACAAAAGGAATGAACCTTACAAGAAGGAATCAATTCAAAGTGCTGTTCGTCCTTGATGGACTGGACGAATGTCGCCTTCCTCTGAAGTTTGATTGTAATGAGACGTGGCGTGATGTATCGTCACCAGCCTCTCTGGATGTTCTCCTAACGAACCTCATGAAGGGAAATCTGCTTCCTTCTGCTCTCATCTGGATCACCACCAGACCAGCAGCTGCCAGTAAGATTCCTCCTGACTGCATCGACCGGCTGACAGAGATACGAGGATTCAGCGACGCACAAAAGCAAGAGTACTTCAAAAAAAGATTCACTGATGATATTCAAGCCAACACAATCATAGATCACGTTAAACAATCAAAGAGTCTCTTCATCATGTGCCACATCCCCGTCTTCTGCTGGATTTCAGCCACTGTTCTCCAGAACATTCTGGAGGAGAAAAGAAATAATGATGTGAAAAACACTCAGGCTGATGAGATCTCTAAAACACAGCAGGAATCAAACACTGAAGACACTCCCAAGACTCTGACACAAATGTACACACACTTTCTCCGCTTTCAGATCCAGCAGAGCCGCCGAAAGTATGATGGAGAATACACACCAGATGTTTCCTGGGATAAAGACGCCATCCTTTCACTGGGGAAACTGGCATTTCATCAGCTGGAAAGAAGCAACCTGATCTTCTATGACACAGACCTGGAAGCCTGTGGTCTTGACTCCTATAAGGCATCAGTGTACTCAGGCATGTGTACCCAGATCTTTAAGGAGGAAACAGGGATCGTTCTTGGGACCATGTACTGCTTTGTTCACTTGAGCATTCAAGAGTTTATTGCAGCCCTTTATGCACATCTGTTTCTAGACATCAACAAGACAAGTGTGTTTGATCATGAGTCTACAGAACCGGAGAACAGAAATGAAACCATGATTGATTTTCTCAAGACTGCAGTGGACAAGGCGCTCGAGAGTGACAATGGACACCTGGATCTTTTCCTTCGCTTCCTCCTCGGTCTGTCACTCCAGTCCAATCGACGACTCTTACGAGGTCTGTTGACACAGCAAGACGGCAATGACCAGAGCAACAAGGAAATAGTTCAGTACATCAAGCAGAAATTAGAAGATGATCTTCCTGCAGAGAGATCCATCAATCTGTTCTACTGTCTGAATGAACTGAACGACCAAACTCTGGTGAAAGAGATTCAGACCCACCTTAGCAAAGGAAGTCTCTCATCTGGTGACCTTTCACCTGCCCAGTGGTCTGCTTTAGTCTTTATGCTGTTGACATCAGAGGAAGAGCTGCAGGAGTTTGAGCTTCAGAAATTCAAGAAATCAGACGAGTGTCTCATTAGATTATCGGCAGTCATCAAAACTTCCAGAAGAGCCCTGTAAGTCTTTTAATATATTTTGTCATGTTTAGCTCTCATCTGAAAAATGCATTTATCTACATTACTCTATAGTGATTCCGCATCATAAACATGAGCCTATACCTGTAAAGCCTGACATATGACTTTTTTTTTGTGTAGACAGTTTATCAAACCTTAAGACAAAATATTAAACTTTTTTTCAAGACCACGTCTCTAAACATAAACAAAACTCAGCGAATACTATTCACTCAGACATGAGATATATATCTCTATAATCATTTAAGTGTGTAGTTTTAAATTATCTAACTCAAAACTAAAACAAATATTCTCTGTTTATGTAATCTATATAAAAAGAGAGAGAGATCAGCCGTTCTCATTATCGTTTTGGCAGCTCATTACTCTGCTAATTTGACACGCCCATGGAGAGCGTGCACTAGATAACCTGAAGCAACACATGCAAACCAGTCAACGCCCACAACAGCTGGATAACTGTAGCCTACTTTATGTTGAGGCGCTGTTAAGGAATAATAATATTGTGATAATCCTGGAAGTTTTACCTCAAACGTGCTGGAGTAGCCTAACAACGTATCCAGCTGCAGATCATCAGTAAGTGCTTTGTTCTAATCACCATATGAAATGGTGTCTGCAAACCGCACAAGACTGTTTAAATTTGAATCGCGTTTCTGTGTTTGAATGAATTAACCTTTAGTTTAGCTTTTAGCAAACTATCTATATTGCCTACTGAGATGAGTAAAAATCGACTGAATACGTTGAAATAAAAGTCTTTGTATAAGCAACATATTAAACTGCAAATTAAAATTTATGCCCTAATATATATTATAAAAGACGATATGTTACAGGCAAAATATGAAAGACAACATTTCGTTTTGGATAAATTATTAAGTTTTTACTGCCACATCAAAACATAATTTACAAGGTGCATTAACAAAATCTTAAAAGGTCAATATAAGCCTTCTCTTTAAATTATTTTTGTGTTTTATTAGTGACAAATTTAGGGAGAGGATAGCCTACATATTCCAAAACTTTCTGAAAATACGAATGAGAATTAACTGCACAATTACTAGAAATGTTTACCTTGGATATTATACAATTTGCAAGCATACGAAGTTTGTGGGAAAAATACACTTTTTTTCAATATGTTTCCAACTCTGAACCAATTCTGTAGTAATATATACATATAATGTATGTGTGTGTTGTCTTTGCATTCTTTCTTGTGGCTCAGTGACACCTGAATGAAAGGCTCATTAGTATGTAGCATTAGCATACAGGTCTTTGTCTTCAGGTGTGAATTAGGACATTATTCATGACCTTGTTGGATTATTCACGCCCACCTGCATATTGCCTTTCCAAACAAAAAGTGTCTTACAAAATTTGGTCCCACTTTATATTAAGTGGTTTTAAGTACTATGTACTTGCATAGACAAATAAGTACAATGTACTTGTTGTGTTCAGGTTGTATTGTAAAACACTTTTGCTGCTATTGAGATGTGATACTGGTAAGGTTACGGTCAGGTGTGGTGGTATGGGTCGGTTTAAGGGTGGGTTAAGGTGTAAGGGAAGGGTCAACTGTGTAATTACAAATGTAATTACATCAATTAATTACAGTTGTAATTGCATGCAGGTATTTTAAAAATATAAGTACAATGTAAAAACATGTATGTACACAATAAGTCCATTGTATCAAATTATTCATTTCAATGTAAGTACATAGTACTTAAAGCCACTTAATATAAAGTGGGACCCAAAATTTAAATCAATCTATTGTTTAATGTGAACATCACTGCAATCAGTTTCACCACAGATATATGGAGTTCAGATGTAAGCCATGTGAGCATGCTTAGCCTCACGGCACAGTGGATTGATAAGGACTTCAACCTGGTGAAGACAGTGTTGCACTCCCAGGAGTTTGCAGGTACCCACTCAGCATCTACCATCTCGGAGGCATTTGAGAAATTGTTCCAGACGTGGAAAATCGACAAAACCAGAGTGCATGCTGTCGTGAGAGATAATGCTAGGAATATGACGAAAGCTATGATGGACAGTGGTCTGGCTAGTTTTGGCTGCATGGCGCACACACTGCAACTGGCTATTCATGACGGTGTTTTTAGCCAGCGCAGCCTCACGGATGTTGTGGCTATTTGCCGAAAAATCGTCGGCCACTTTAAGCACTCCCCCCTCGCCTATTCACGTCTCCAGGCTGTGCAGATCCAGTTGGGAATGAAACCAAAAAGGCTACAGCAAGATGTTTCCACTCGCTGGAATAGTACATTTTATATGATAGAGAGCTTGCTGGAACAAAAGCGCGCACTTGCTACATATGCCGCAGATTACGACCTCCCGGCCACTCTCAGTGCGCAGTGGCAATTAATTGAAAACTTTATAACACTCCTCTCCCCATTTGAACAATAACGAGAGAAAATAGCTCATCAGAAGCATCAGCTGCAGATGTCATCCCCTCTGTGACAGCCCTGAGACGTCTTCTGAGTAAGCAGGCTGAAACAGACCACGGCGTTAAAACAACAAAGACCTCATTATTAGAGGCTTTAAGTAGACGCTTCGATCAAATCCAGTACGATCCTATGTTCTGCAATGCCACCTATTTGGATCCCAGATACAAGGATCGTTACTTTGATGAGGATGTTAAACAACGCGCTCGAGAAATACTTGAGGCACACCTGTTGCCTGCTGCCGATGCAGAGGACGTGACGCGCGATGGAGAGCGCGCACATCACATAGAGCGCAAGAGGCAACGATCCGACAGAGCAGGGCCCTCCCTGCATGATGTGTTTGAGGAGATTCTGGAAGAAAATGGACCAGAGAGAACAAGTACCTCTGTATCCCAACAACTGGGTATTTTCCTGGCAGAGACCACTATTCCCAGAGGTGAGAGCGCACTCTGCTATTGGAGAAATAACCACCTGCGTTTTCCAGAACTCGCACAAATGGCACGCAAATACCTTAGTGCGCCATGCACGAGCACCGACAGTGAGCGCTTATTCAGCTCTGTGTCTCATGTCTTGGATGAAAAGAGAAATAGGCTGTGCTGTGACAAGGCAGAGATGCTTATCTTTGTAAAGAAAAACATGCATCTTATTAAGAAGTAGGCCAGAGATACAGCAGGTGACTTATTCAATTCAATTCAAGTTTATTTGTATAGCGCTTTTCACAATACATATTGTTTCAAAGCAGCTTTACAGAAAATGCATTTCAAAAATATACACACAAAATACAGTAAGTTAATCATAAAATTTAGGGCATAACATATTGCCGGCGTTGGGTCGTCTCTTCACAGGCGTCGAGTCGTCTCATCACAGGCGTTGGGGCATCTGAAGTCTCCATGAGAGGCTGGATACATAACTGGAGCTGACGAACTCTATTTGAGTTATCTCGGGACAGGCGTCCCGAGATAACAACAAAAGAAGGCAGATGGGAAATAATTAGCGTAGCTGCTGTTCATAATATGAATGCATTTGATCTGATTTAACTGTAGTATAAAAGGTATGAGATGCATCATGTGAATGCTTGGCTAAAGAGATGCGTCTTTAATCTAGTTTTAAACTGGGTGAGCGAGTCTGAACCTCGGACAATATCAGGAAGGCTATTCCAGAGTTTAGGAGCTAGATGTGAAAACGCCCTCCCTCCTTTAGTGGACTTAGATATCCTAGGTACGACCAGAAGCCTCGAATTTAGCGATCTTAAAGAGCGCGATGGATTATATGGCGATAGAAGATCTCTTAAATACACAGGAGCTAAACCATTTAGGGCTTTATAGGTCAGTAACAATACTTTGTAGTTGATACGGAACTTAATAGGTAACCAGTGTAGAGATGATAAAATTGGTGTTATATGATCATATTTTCTTGACCTAGTAAGAACTCTAGCGGCTGCATTTTGGACTAACTGTAGCTTGTTTACGGAGGATGCAGGACAACCAGCTAATAGAGCATTACAGTAATCTAGTCTCGAGGTCATGAATGCATGAACTAACTTTTCTGCATCAGAAACTGATAGCATATTACGTAGCTTAGCAATGTTTCTAAGGTGGAAAAAGGCTGTTCTTGTGACATTTGAAATATGATTTTCAAAAGACAAGTTGCGGTCTAGTATAACACCCAGATCTTTTACTGTAGAGGATAAAGTAACGGGACGTCCATCTAGATTAAGGTTGTATTGTAAGAGGTTTTGTGGGCAGTTTTTTGGACCAATCAGTAATACCTCCGTTTTATCTGAATTTAATAGAAGAAAATTACACGTCATCCAATATTTTATATCTTTAACACACTCTGTCATTTCAGATAATTTAGTGTTATCATCTGGTCTTGATGAAATATATAATTGAGTGTCATCAGCATAACAGTGGAAACTTATTCCATGTTTTCTTATAATATTACCAAGTGGCAGCATATAAATTGAGAATAGCAGAGGGCCTAACACAGATCCTTGCGGCACTCCATAATTTACTGACGTTATCTTTGATTTTTCCCCATTTAAATGGACAAAATGGTAACGGTCTGATAGGTACGATCTAAACCAGCTTAATGCCTGTCCCTGAACACCAGTGTAATTTTGAAGTCGATCTAAGAGTATTTTATGATCTATAGTGTCAAACGCAGCACTAAGATCGAGTAAAACTAGTATTGAGATACAGCCTTGGTCAGAAGCTAAAAGTAAATCATTTGTAATTTTAACGAGTGCAGTTTCTGTGCTATGATGTGGCCTGAATCCTGACTGAAATTTTTCATAGATATCGTTTTCTTGCAAGAAAGAGCACAGTTGAGCGGACACAACTTTTTCTAGTATTTTAGACATAAATGGAAGATTTGAGATGGGTCTGTAGTTTGCTAGGTTATTTGGATCTAATTGTGGTTTCTTAATAAGAGGTTTTATAACTGCCAGCTTGAATGTTTTTGGAACATGTCCTAAAGATAGAGACGAGTTAATAATATTGAGAAGAGGCTCTTTTCCACTACAGGTAACACTTCTTTCAGTAGTTTAGTGGGTGTTGGATCTAATAAACATGTTGTTGGTTTAGATGCAGTAATAAGTTTATTTAGCTCTTCCTGTCCTATAGTTGTAAAGCACTGTAGTTGTTCTTGAGGGGCGATAATTGAGGCTGAATCATAAGATGCTGTCAAAGATTGTACATTTACAATTGTGTTTCTGATGCTTTCTATTTTGTCAGTGAAGAAACTCATGAAATCATTACTATTAAGATGTAACGGGATATTTTGTTCAGGTGATGTCTGTTTATTTGTTAATCTAGCCACAGTGTTAAATAAAAACCTTGGATTGTTTTGGTTATTTTCTATTAGTTTGCGGAGATGCTCAGCCCTGGCTGCTTTTAGAGCCTTTTTATAACGTGACATACTGTCTTTCCACGCGATTCTAAAGACCTCTAAATTAGTTTGTTTCCATTTGCGCTCTAAGTTACGAGTTTCTCTCTTGATAACATGCGTAGCACTGTTGTACCATGGTGCTTTAGTTTTCTCTCTAACCTTTTTTAATCTAATTGGTGCAACAGTTTCTAATGTACTAGAGAAAATGGTGCTCATACTGCTAGTCATTTCCTCTAGCTCATCTGTTAGTTTGGGTTCACTGAGGAGCAGAGATAGATCAGGTAAGCTATTCAAGAATCTATCTATAGTAGTTGGAAGGATTGTTCTGCCTGGTCGATAACGCGGCGCAACATGGCACATTTCAGCCGTACGTAGTATGCAAGTTACCATGTAATGATCAGTGACATCATCACTTTGCGGTATAATATCTATATCGGTTGGATCGGTTCCATATGATATAATTAAATCTAGAGTATGATTAAGACGATGAGTGGGACCACTAACGTTTTGCTTGACCCCAAAGGAGTTTAGTAAATCTGTAAACGCAGCCCCTAACGCATCATTTGTGTTATCAACGTGTATGTTGAAATCTCCAACAATTATTGCCTTATCGACATTGACCAATAGATCTGAGAGAAAATCTGCAAACTCTTTTAGGAAATCAGCGTAAGGCCCTGGCGGTCTATATACAGTAGCCAAGGCTAGAGATAATAGGGATTTCTTTCTTACATCTGGGAGCGTAACATTTAGCACAAGTACTTCAAACGAATTAAACCTGTGGCCTGTTTTCTGAGTAACATTAAGAATATCTCTATAGATTGTTGCAACACCGCCGCCACGACCAATCAGACGGGGCTCATGCTTATAACCGTATCCTGGTGGAGTGGACTCATTAAGACCGAAATAATCATTTGGTTTAAGCCAGGTTTCAGTAAGGCAGAGTACATCGAAACTATTATTAGTGACCATTTCATTTACAATAACCGCCTTAGGTGTAAGCGATCTAATGTTTAGAAGACCTAGCTTTAGAAATTGTTTTTGTTCACTAATATTGAGATTTTCTGGTTTAATCACAATTAGATTTTTCTTAGATCCCGCAGTAGATTTATTGTTTGGCCTCACTAAACGAGGAATAGACACAGTTTCTATATAGTGTTCTACACTGGTACTTATATCAATTAATTTGGGACAGCAAAGAATGTGATTAGGACTTTGACTTACTAGTCATATGGTGTGTAACGTCTTGGAGATGTTGTCCGACAGAACAGCCGCTCCGATTCTGCTGGGGTGCAGGCCATCAGCACGGTAGAGCCTAGGTCGCTCCCAAAACAGATTCCAATTATTTACAAAGAGCAGTCTCTGTTCATTACACCATGACATCAACCATTAATTTAGTGCAAACAATCTACTGAACCTTTCTTGTCCTTGTCGGTACGTGGGAAGCGGTCCAGACACGACGATCTTTGCTTCAGGTGATGTTCTGCGTACCGTCTCGATCAGGCTCCTGTAGTCCCTCTTCAGAACCTCCGTCTGCCGCAGCCTGATGTCGTTCACCCCCGCGTGCAGCACGACAGCTCCGACGCGCTCGTCACCGTTCAGGATCTCGGGGACCTGCGCAGCGACATCGAGAACACAAGCACCAGGAAAGCAGTGAGTGCGCACCATACCTTTACCTGAGGTAGCGCGGACATGCCGGACCATGGAACTGCCGATGATCACAGCGTCGTCGCGTTCCGTCTCGCGAAGAGGGGAGAAGCGGTTCCGGGTGGAGATCTCGAAGACCGGGAGGGGCGGAGAGGTCCTTGCTCTGGTCCTGGCTCGTGTCTTCCGCTGTGGCATCATCCAGGGTCCATGGTGCTGTGTCGGTGTCGGGGTAAACGAAACCAGGGGTGCTCGGGTCCTGTGCAGAGAAATACACGGAGTAGAGGAGGCCGGAGTCGAAAAGTTACTAACCACTGACTTGTGAGCATCGGCGCGTGATGCTTCAAGCGCTGATCGTCGGTCTCGCAGCTCGGCCTGCCTCCCCAGCAGATCACGGATCTGCTTCTCCACGGACTCCAGCTCCAACCGCACCGAATGCAGCTCAAACGTGTCCTCACCTGCACTCAGAGGTAGACACACATCCGATGTATTCGCCATTATGACAGATGAACAATAAATTAGCAGTGATGCTACCAATATCACTACTAATTTAGGACTGAAATCATGGATAGAACCCGTATCCTTCCAGTGATTCGAGTTTAAATAAGACGGTCGATAGGCGAGACCACGCGTGCAAATGCTAGCGGGCTAACGTTAGAGATAGTAACGGAAGTTCGGAAAGTTGGATATAACCAGCGATATCAAAGCAATCCGAGTGTTTTTTATAGAGAGTAGTATCGGAGATATGTTCACACGCTGGAAAAGTTGAGAAAAATAGAGAAATGGAGATTCGACGGATCTCCAAACACAAACAAAGTGATTCGAAACACAAAAATGTGTAAAGAAGAAAATCAAGGATTTATGAATCAATTCGACGGAGCTCCAAACACAAACAAAGCGATACGAACACAAACACAACTCCAAACACAAACAAAGCGATTCGAAACACAACACAAACTAACAGTTAAGCGATTCGAAACACAAACACAAACAAAGCGATTCGAACACAACACAAACTAACAGTTAAGCGATTCGAAACACAAACACAACAAAGCGATTCGAACACAACACAAACTAACAGTTAAGCGATTCGAAACACAAACACAAACAAGCGATTCGAAACACAAACTAACAGTTAAGCGATTCCAAACACAAACAAGCGATTCGAAACACAACCTCCAAACACAACCAAAGCGGTTCGAGACACAGACACAAACTTCAAACACAAACAAGCGATTCGAAACACAGACTTCAAACACAAACAAGCGATTCGAAGCACAAGCACAAACACAAACTCCAACACAAACAGAGCGATTTCAGTGATTCGAGTGTAAATAAGACGGTCGATAGGCGAGGCCACGCGTGCAATGCTAGCGGGCTATCGTTAGAGATAGTAACGGAAGTTCGGAAAGTTGGATATAACTAGCGATATCAAAGCAATCCGATTGTTTTTTTTAGAGAGTAGTATCGGAGATATGTTCATACGCTGGAAAAATAGAAAATGCTAGTTTCTAAATGAGTGTAAAGAACAAAATCAACGATTTATGAATCAAGTCGACGGAGCTTCAAACACAAACACCCTTATGTGACACTTATGTGTCATTAATGATCAGAAGTGGAGGTACTGTTTTTGTTTTATAAGATGCCCCATGTTCCAGCCTGTGAGTTCTGAAACACTGTAATGTTTTATTCTGTATGAGAAATACACAAGGTGAAAGATAGCCCTATTTATGTTTGTATTTATGAATCACATAATTTATTAATTTTAATAACATATATTTTTTATTTCACTTGTTTTTGCATTTACACATTTGTATTTTAAAAAAATGTATGTATCAGAAAAATATTTTTTTATTGGGCCATGAAAATAATCTCATTGAAACCACTCAAATAATTTTGTTGGGCAATGTACTGAAACAATCTTTTCATTGATTAGTTAGCAGTCAAAGGTTTTTGAATGTTATTTTTCAGAAAATAATATATAATATATAAGGTTATAACTAATGTCAACCAGAAAGTGACATTAAAGGTTGTTTTTGTTTCATAAATTGGTCTGATTTAATTTTTGCTCATTCTAGTATAGTGTGATCAAGAGCCGAAAGAGGTCAACAAAGTGTCTTGTATGTTTCCGTGGCACAAAAGAAAGAATAAATAACAAAAAGAAAAAACATCGGCCAAGTTGGTATGTTAAACATCGGTATCGGCCCAGAATTTCCCAATCGGTGCATCCCTACTCAAAAATGCAAACATGTACATACATGTTGCATGTTGCTCACATATTATGATAGCCATGTTTGTGCTAAATAGTGTAATTACACCTTTGCAATTAATATGTTTATAAGCAACTGAAAAAAATACAAATATCAGGGCATGTTAAAACATCTCAAGGACCCCAAAAATACCTTGGTCCCTAGAGGGTTAAACGCTTATTTCTATGAGTAATTCTGTAGTTTAATGTAATTGTAACGGTCACCAGCTGGAGTGCCCTTGAGAGCCACCAGAGGGCACTCCACACCAGATATTCATGTTCACTCACAGACTACATCTCCCATCATTCTCTGCCTGGACTCATCAGCACTCATTATCACATTCACCTGTATCTCATCTTCTTGTTTAGTTCACCCCATATAAGCCTGGTTCACCCCATTACTCACTGCGAAGTTTCTCCACTGTGTATGTTGTCACACTGCATTTCCGAGCGTTTCTCCTGGTTTTCATGTCTCTTGGTTTTTTTGGATTTCTTGCCTGTTCCGTGGATTACTCTTTTGCCTCTGACCCCTGCCTGTTTTGTTTGTTTCTTTGTTTGGACTGCCTACCTATGTTTGACCTCTTGCCTGTTATTTGGATTACCCCTTAAATAAACTGCATTTGGATTCTCCACCTTCCTGTCTTGGAGCAGTTCATGACAGTAATAATATTTTTATGCAATATGTAGATCGAGAGATTTACAAATAAACATTTATCAAAAGCCTGTTGTATCATATCTGATGTACACATTTTAAGATGTTTTTTCTACAAAAAAAGTTTATCGTTCCAAATCTTTTTTTTCATATAATCTTTTTAAATATATTTTTCTAATTTAGTAATTAAGAAAAATAATTATACATTTAATTTCAGCAATTATGGATGCTTTTTTTTACTATCTTTAAATTAATGATACATCACCCATTGGCCACCCTGCTCTCTAACATATCTGCGTCAGCCATCGATTGACCTTAATTTCGAAATATTAAAAACAAATAAAATGTAGGCTATTAGGTTTAAATAATATTAGCTTTATTTAAATCATTAAAGATTTTATGTCAAAGAGACATGTACTGTTATGAGGATGAGCCCAAGCGCAGACAGTATGCAACACACAACGTTTATTTAAAGACAAAAAACAGAGAGAACAAAACCCACGAGGGGGCAAAACAAGACAGGTTAGACTACTTTAGACTGACAACACTAGACTAGGACTCAGACAATAAACTAGACACTAGACTAACAGTAAAGACAGGATCAAACACTTCTTTCCAGACAAGACTTTCAACGGGTTACTCACGGGTTGTTTCACACAAAGTATGACATAGAATGAAAATCAGGGATAGATGATGAACCAGCGCAGGACAGGACTAAATAGGGAGAAACTAATAATGACAACAGGTGACACAGATGAAACAATAATGACTAATGAGGAGAACCAGTGGGCGGGGTTGAGTAACGAGACAACAAGCACATGGCCCAAACAAAAGGCCATGTGCTTGCACACAAAACATGGGTCTGTCATGATCCTGCCTCAAGACTAGAGAAAATCAAGGACAAGGCGGCAGAATCATGACAGAACCCACCCCTTAAGGAGCGGCTTCCAGACGCTCCTCAAGAGGACATCAAACACGAGACAAGACAGACTGTGATAAAGACACAAACCTACAAAACATGACAAATAACAACAATGGCATACACGAAAGCGGGAGCGGGAACAGGAATAGAGCTCTCTGAATCGGACTCGGCGCTCATGAAAACAGACTCGGGACCAGCGCTCTCCGAAGCAGACTCGTAAACAGAGCTCCTTGAATCAGTCACGGAAACAGCGCTCTCAGCGGTTGAAACTGGAACTACGCTCTCTGTAGTAGACTCAGTAACAGCGTTGTTTGCGGCAGACTCAGGAATGGCGCTCTCCGCAGCAGACTCAGGAACGGCGTCGACAGAAGCTGACTCAGGAACAGCGTGCCTTTCAGGTGTGGACTCAGGACTTGAGGACTCGACAGGTAAGACAGGACTCTCAAGGATCTTGACTAGACTTGAGATATAATCAGATAAAGCCTCTGCGGCTATGACGACAGGCATCTTTCGGCGAGCTGATACGGCTTGCAGGATAGCTTCAGCAGCTGAGTCAGCCGCAGCTTTCTCTGCAGCAGACTCTGGAACAGCTTTCCCCGCAGCAGACTCCGTAATCGCGCTTTCTGCAGCAGGTTCAGGAACAGAGCACTCTGCTGCTGCAGACTTCGGAATTGCGCTTTCTGCAGCAAGTTCAGGATCAGCAGTCACAGTTTCAGCGGCAGGCTGTGATGCCAACACGGACCCAGGGGGAGAGTGAGACGGAGGACAGAAAGCTCCCTTCTTCCTTCTCTTTCTCCTTGGCCATGGGACAGAGACCATAGCCGGACTTGTGGCCAGTGAGGGGGGCGCAGCGGAGGCCGTTGCACGAACTGGGAAGCCCGCCGCAGGCAAGGAGGATTCGGTGGAGGACGACTCCGACTCCCACGACGGACGTCTTCCACGCTTTCCGCAAAGACTGATGGACACGGATCGTGTCTCAGAAGTCGTGGTGGAACAAGTCTGGTCCCCAAGCGTAATGATGGCCAAAATGCGACCCTCTGGGATCACAGGCATGCCAGGCGATGAAGACACGGTGGGACCCCGCAGCTCCTTCTGAGACAAACAGTCCACCACATTGTGGAACGGGCGACAGGCCAATATCTCCCGTTCAGCCAGAGGAGGAGGGACATTGAGACCCGCGATGAGGTAGCGATTGACCAGGATCTCCGGCAAGAAAAACCTCCTCTCCTCCACAACCTGGGCGTACTTCCTCAGGAGCAACTCACCCTGGGGAGGGAATGGAAGCTTGCCCTTCATGCTGTCAGCGATAGCTGACTGCCACCATAGTCCTTGGTCAGTCGACTGTAGAATGGTGGGAGAAGACATACTGTCTGCTGGGTTCTGTTTTGGCCGGTTCATTCTGTTATGAGGATGAACCCAAGCGCAGACAGTATGCAACACACAACGTTTAACGTTTATTTAAAGACAAATAACAGAGAAAACAAAACCCACGAGGGGGCAAAACAAGACAGGTTAGACTACTTTAGACTGACAACACTAGACTAAGACTCAGACAATAAACTAGACACTAAACTAACAGTAAAGACAGGATCAAACACTTCTTTCCAGACAAGACTTTCAACGGGTTACTCATGGGTTGTTTCACACAAAGTATGACATAGAATGAAAATCAGGGATAGATAATGAACCAGCGCAGGACAGGACTAAATAGGGAGAAACTAATAATGACAACAGGTGACAGATGAAACAATAATGACTAACGAGGAGAACCAGTGGGCGGGGTTGAGTAACGAGACAACAAGCACATGGCCCAAACAAAAGGCCATGTGCTTGCACACAAAACATGGGTCTGTCATGATCCTGCCTTAAGACTAGAGAAAATCAAGGACAAGGTGACAGAATCATGACATGTACATGTGAATGGAGGCATTTTTAGAATTATATTGAAAAGCCTTTAACCCTCTGGGGTCTGAGGTGTTTTCTGGGTCCTGGAGGTGTTCTGACATGCTCTGACATTTGAGCTTATTTCTGTTACTTGTGACATTTTCATGGCTAAAGTCTTATTACACTGTATTCAGCACAAACTCTGATACAATAATATGTCAGCAGCTTGTATGTGAAAGTTTGTAGTTTCGAGATAATGACATGCGTGGTTTGTGAAAAATAAATAAATGTCACTGAAATAAGGTCATGAAACCCATACTAATTATTTCTTCACAAGACTTTTGAAAATTGTATCACGTAGCCTAGAATATTTGAATCAAAATCATCCTGCATACTCATTCAGATAAAACAATATATTGATTTAAAATTTGTTAGACATGTCTTGTGTAAGAAAGCTGTATGCGAGGTATGCGTGAACCACCCATGCATATTGATGTGCTTCACACCTGAGAAAGACAAAGACCCATAATGGCCCTATCAGGTGCTATCAGGCCATATCATTATGAGGAACCTTGCGCAAAGAATGAGGAGTGAGTTTAAAAAATAATGGCTTTTTGACTTTTTGGATTTATTTACAACACAACATAATCCAAAGATATACAACAAAGGACAAAAAGCACATTATTGAACACACTGATCACACCTTTGTGCTATTCCTGAAACATAGTACATACCTGTCATTTCCATATTGTTTGATTTTTCATTTTACCAAGTCAGCAGGACTCCATCAGTGTCATCTGGTCACTGTAAAAAAAAAATTTAAACATGCTGATATCAAGATAAACTAAAGGGCTGCACGATTTTGGGAATACATTTTTTTATTTTTAAAGTTCAAATTTAATATATATATATATATATATATATATTATGGTATATAAATATATGGTGTATATATATATTTTAATAAATGGTTAAAAAGGAACACTTCAGTACACTACACTAGAGGGAAATATATAAATATATTCCTTAGACGTTATGAAATGAGATTGGTGTAAAAACATGAAGCCTAATGTTTGGTGCGTTTTGCTTTTCAAAGCCACAGCGCGAGTGACTCAAACTCACAGCGCGTGCAGAGAACATTATTGAAGCGATCGAACCGCTCTAAACTATGAAATATTATTGTTAGCACATTATAAACATCCAAGTTTGAGCAGATATCAATGAACACAGCATTTAACAGTAAACACTAGTCTAAACATTATAACATGCATCATACATTTCATATCCTACTTTTATAGCATGCTGTGTTTTATTATGAACATAAAAACATCCTTGTGTTGTATAGGCTATATTTATATATCATTGAAAGGTTGCCTACCTGTCTATAGTTCATATTTCAACAGGTTTCCATCGATTTCACAAAAAGCCTCTGTGCTGTATATGCTGTTTATGTAACAAAATAAATGGAAAATGTATTTAACCCCCTGGGGTCGGCAATCACGCCGGCGTGATTTGCACGTTTTTTTTCACATAGCAGCTGAATAAACTTAAAATACTCCGTCATATATGGTCATACAGACTTAATAAAAATTAAAAAAGAATCTGTGAGATGTCTACTTTTGTATGTGTCCACTTACAATCAAAACAAAACGCTGTGCTTTTGTAAAATAAAGAAATTAAACAGGGTGTGCATTCTGCCTCTCCGTCTCGTGAACTTTTTTTTCTTGAGCACCTCTCTAAACATTTAAAAAACTCAGCGTTTGTGAGCTCTATATATTTATAATCATTTAAGTGTGTAGTTTTAAATTATCTGATTCAAAACGGAAACAAATATTCTCTGTTTAAGTAATTTGTATAAAACCAACAAGATATTCAGTTTCTCTAACCCTTCCTCATTAGTTTTAATGTGACCACACCCACACGCGCAAAACATATAGAGATGCAAATCGTCCATGTGTCGCGCGAACGCCCCCATTACCTCAACAACAAAGCGGCAAACTTTATCAGTCCTGCAGTCGTCGAGTTTAGAAGACATGCTGTGAGATTATAGGGTTTACATCTGAAGAAGAAGATCGCGATTTGAAGACAAGAACGATTTTAAGGTAAGAAATAATTCTGAATTATATTAGTTAGTGTTATTGTTGCATAAACTTCACATTGCCATTGAACTGTTGCTCGATGCTTCAGTGAATGTTCCCTGCACGCGCTGTGAGAGTTTGAGTCATTCGCGCGACGTGCGTTTGAAAAGCAAAACGCACCATGATTTTACTCCAATCTCATTTCATAACGTCATATCGATTGTAAACATTTGAAGTAACATATGATAATCAATATGTTTTTCTCTAGTGTAGTGTTACTGAAGTGTTCCTTTTTAACTATGCCTGCTATACTATTGTTCTTATTATTTGATTCAGCCCTGCAGGTATATGCCTACAAGGCACAACAAATGTATATATATGTATATATATATATATATATATATATATATATATATATATATATATATATATATATATATATATATACATATATATATGTGTGTGTGTGTGTATTTTGTAAATTTTAAAAAGGAATTTTCACCAGAAATCTAAAATGTATTCCCACAATCATGCAGCCCTGGTTTCTTCTTGATATCAGCATGTTCACAGCTTTTTTATATATATATATTTATTTTAGGTAGCTACCCGTCCTGCTGACTTCAACATGAGCATGAGGAGGTAAAGTGAAAAATCAAACACCTTGGAAATGACAGGTATGCACTATGTTTCAGGAAAGGAAAGGTGTGTGACTGGTTAAGTCTCTGTCTTTAGTTCAGTGTGTTAAATAATGTGCTTTTTGCCATTTGTTGTGTATCTTTGGATTATGTTGTGTTGTAAATAAATTCAAACAATCAAAAAGCCGTTCTTTTTTAAATATCCTCATTCTTTGTGCAAGGTAATGTAATGATAGTGCCTGAGAGCTCCTAATAGGGCCATTATGGGAGGGCCTTTGTCTTTTCTCAGGTGTGAAACACTCAATATTCATGGTGGTTAACGCCTCCTCGCATAAAGCTTTCTTACACAAAACATGTCATACAAATTTTAAATCAATATATTGTCTTATCTGAATGAGTATTCAGGATGATTTTCACATAGTTTTGGAGCAAATATTCTAGGCTACGTGATACAATTTTCAAAAGCCTTGCGAACAAATAATTAGTTTGTGTTTCATGACATTATTTCAGTGACTTTTTTTGGGTCATTTTCACAAACCACGCATAAATGTTATTATCTCAAAACTACAAACTTTTACATACATGCTGCTGACATATTATTGTAGCAGAGTTTGTGCTGAATGCAGTGTAATAAGACCTTAGCCATGAAAATGTCACAAGTAACAGAAATAAGCACAAATGTTAGAGCATGTCAGAACACCTCCAGGACCCAGAAAACACCTCAGACCCCAGGGGGTTAATATTTGTATATAGAACATGTATTGTATGTGTTCCATCTAATTCTGTGTTGTGACTTATTGTAGGTTAAATGATTGTAACTTAACAGACAAAAGCTGTTCAGCTCTGGCTGCAGTTCTTGGATCAGACACCAATCTGAAAGAGCTGAACATGAACAGTAATAATCTGCAGGATTCAGGAGTGGAGCTGATCTGCACTGGACTGAAGAATATAACGTGTAAATTGGAGATACTGAGGTAAGTTGAGCCACAGGAGTCACATGACTAGAGTGAGGTGCGATGACTGACAGGACGATGCCGGAGGCAAAAGCGCAAGAGAACTTTTGTGAAAAATTCAAAGATCTTTTATTTATTTGTTACAA
Organism: Phoxinus phoxinus; assembly: GCF_949152265.1. NCBI lineage: Eukaryota > Metazoa > Chordata > Actinopteri > Cypriniformes > Leuciscidae > Phoxinus > Phoxinus phoxinus. The sequence goes on from NC_136880.1 coordinate 2,563,692, forward strand.
CGTGGGTGTACCATATCAATCCTGTCATTTTGTTATTTTATTGTTGTTGTGTTTTTTCATCGAGAAATATTGAAGTGACATTAAGCATTAATTTTGTTCCAAGACAAGGAAAGATCTAACATTAAATATCAGAATAAGAGCTAAAGATCCTGAGGGCCATTGGCAAATATCTTTTCTTGTAAAATAAGTGCTCCACACGGCTCTGGGGGGTTAATAAAAAAGCTAGTTATTTTAGTCGATACAGTTTTAAATAAGGAAATCTTTCTTACACGAACCCATCGCTTCACTTCAGAAGGCCTTTATTAACCCCCCAGAGCTGTGTGGAGCACTTTTATCATGGATGGATGCACTTTGATGGAAAAATATACAGCCATTCACTGCCATTATAAAGCTTGGAAGAGCCAGGACATATTTTTAATATAATTCCGATTGTATTAATCTGAAAGAATTTCATATACACCTAGGATAACTTGAGGGTGAGTAAATCATGGGCTAATTTTATTTTTGTGTGAACTATCCCTTTAACAAGACGACGAAGAGGGACTTCATTATTGTAGAGGCGACTGGAAGAGCGATCATTCAGATTTATATTGTTCAGGTTTAACTGATTAGTCAGCTGAATGTTTTCCTCTCTGTTCTAGACTCTCTAACTGCAGTGTGACAGAAGAAGGTTATAAAGCTCTGGCCTCAGCTCTGAGATCAAACCCTTCACACCTGATAGAGCTGGATCTCACAGGGAATGATCCTGGAGAATCAGGAGTGAAGCAGCTCAGTGATTTACTACAGGATCCAGACTGTCAACTGAAGACACTGAGGTGAGACGGGATCTAATAATTAACTAAATTAGTTATATGGAGGCTAAATATTCATAACTAATATATTATTTTAGCTATACAATTAGCTTGACAATTTGTTGCATCAAAATGATCAAGATCAGAGGGTTGTTCCATAAAACAAGATTAGAATACAAGCCAGGCTTATTTTGGTTAGTCAAACTTATTGTCGATTGATTCTTTTTCATAAAGCAAACTTAAAATAGTTCAAACTCAGTTACTCTGGCAACTTATGCTGGGAAACTAGCCTGGTCCAGGGCAGGCTAACTGTCAGGCTAAGCCTCAGTTGTTGCACAGATCCTCTGCACAGATCCTCTAACACTGACCAATAGGAACACAATGACTGATATTCTCTCATACCATTATTTGACTTTATTAACCACTATCAGTCCAAAAATAAATAGACAAGAAAATCAACTTAACCCTAAAACCGTATTGTGGACAAATGTGGGCAAAATAATTTTGATTTATTTTTTAAAAATACTTCCCTTGATCTGACCGGTACAAGACTTGGCTACTTTTCCTAAGTTTGCCACCTGAACACACACAAAAAAAAAAAATACTCGATTCTACAATGTTAAGTGGGTGAAAAAAAAAAACTCCTTAATCTTGTGTTTGTGGACAAAAATGGGCACCCATAGGAATGAATGGGAAAAACTGAAATTCAGAGTATTCTTGTTGTATTTTTGTTAAAAAAAAATCAATAAATCCAATAAATCCAATACAATGTATATCTAACATACACACAACTGAGGGGCTGATCCTGTACAACATTCTCAACATGGCAAAAACTCTCACTCATACACACACACACACACAAACACACACAAACACAAACAATGCATTCAATGAGCCTATGACAGAGCTGGGCTTTTTCTTTTTTTTTTTCAAATAAAAACTCACTCACATACAAAAATTATCCAATCAATGATGGCAACCAATGGAATGATCCAATCAACCACCTGGCTCATCACCCTCTCTCTCACACACACACACACACACACAAACACAATGCATTCAATGAGCCAATGGCTGCGTTCGAAACCGCATACTTCCCTACTATATAGTAGGGGAAAAGAGTAGGCGAGCGAAAAAGTATGTACGAATCATAAAAGAGTAGGCGAGAATTACCTGGGTGACGTACTAATTATCGCGAGATTCGGACTTAAGTGCGTTCGAATATGCCTACTTTCCTACTATATAGTAGGCGAAAACAGTACGTGAAGGAAGAAGTACGTTCGAAACATCAGTATTCATAAAAGAGTAGGCGAGGAGTTCCCGGATGGCTTACTGCTTCCAGACAGATTTTCGAGTGCAGTCCGATGGATACTCTTCTATCCCAGGAGGCCACGCGAGGGGATACGTCATTATCAAACATCACGGAGATCAGCGACGCGCGGGGTTTCAAATGTGAGTAAACACGGTTCCTTGTGTTAAAATTGCATGTGTTAAACTACTATAGAGTAAACGTTTTAACTGTTGAAGGTGTAAAGGAGTTAGACAGTATAGTATAGTTGTGATTTTGCTGTAAAAACACGTTTTATTATGTATAGCTCTAGCTGACAGGGGAGCTCCAGTAAGGACACGTAACGTTAAGTTACGTCTCTAAAAGGGACTTACATAAACATCTTAAAGACGCTTATTTTAAACGTCTATTTACATCTGACAGGAAAATCTTTTATAAGTATTGCAGTATTGCACAACATGAAATATACATCTGAGTGGTATGTGTGCTATTATGTAGAACAAATCTATAAATTAACTAAACATAAGTTATCTATTTTATTTGTCCATTAGTACTGTTGATAAATTGAGGAACATCTATGTTGGATAAAAAGTTAAAACAACCTCAACATGTAAATGTAGTGTTGAGCTCATAAATCACAGAGGTTATGGGAGTCTTGTCTGGATGTTACAGGGACAGAAGAACAGATGTGTGTTTATCCGGTGGAGAGCTAATATGTATTCCTTTATTTTATGGAATATTCTTTGATTTTAGAGTTGCACATATCTTTTCAAAATGTATACTTTTGCTCTTAATTTCATGTTATCCTCTCCATAATGTACCGTATAAACTAAATCCAAACAAACATTCTTGCTTTCTCCAAAAAAAAAAGGAAAAAAAAGCTGTAATTCTCAGCATTCTAAATAAGTCATCTTTATTAAGTAGCTTAGGTCCTAAACCCAAAACTATATTTTGTATCTTTATTATATTTGGTTTCTTAAATTCTTCCCTGAATTACTTCCGTTTAATTTTTATTATTATTTTAAGTATAAAATATAAGTGTAATGAGCTAAGTTCACTGTTCACTTCCTAAAGATAAATTATTATAATTAGAAGATATTTCTGATGTTATAAAATATCGCATAGCCTATCATTTTTCCAAGCAAAATGTATATAGTCAGAATTATCGCGCTCCGATTTGGCGCACAAGCGCGCAGCAGCGCTCATTCTATATGAGGTTTAGCAGCAAAATGGAAATATTTGCTCGATTTTTCTAAGATTTACAGATGGAGAATATTCCTGTGAAATGTAAGTTTTGCAAACACCATGTTTCAAACGCATAAAATGGCACAAAATATATGCAGTTTGATGGTGGATCGATTTGATCTATGATCGACCTCTAGGGCTGCTTAAGAAACGCGTGCACACGCAGTTATCTAGACTAGATAAACCTGGATCAAATTAGTGGGATTGCGTGAACTTGAATGACCTTTAATGAAACCGCTTTAGCCCCAACTTATTTGTTAGGTTCATTCAAGTCAGGTTTTGGAGTTTAATCCCTGCTTTTCTTGGCGTCTTTTATGGAACAACCCTCAGATCATATGCTGCAGCTTCTGTCACGATGATGATAAACGTCAAAACAGTTTAGTTGTGATACGAGCTAAAGGTCAAATAGACATTATGGGTCAGTATATGGGCTGCTATTCTGGAGTATACCTTGATAATTGAAACGAACAATTTTATTTTTGTGCACACTTCTCATCAAAATTCTAGATATCCTTTTAGTGAAATAGTTTTCTGAATACAATAGTTTTGCATCAAGCCCAGATTCACTGCATTTCTACAGCAGGTCTATGAGTCTCCAGATGTTCACAAACATGCAGTTTCTCACTTCTCCTGCTTAAAAGCCTGAAAGATCTTAATTTCACACTCTGTATTCATACTGAAAACCATGATCTAGTGAGCTTTTGTCCTTCTGCTCTGTGAGACGTTTCTGTTCTTATGCAAGTAAGTAAATTATATATATAAAGCACATTTAAATATAGCAGAGCTATCCAAAGTGCTGAACATAGTAATGAAAAATATATAAATAAAAGCACAGAAACGTAAAACCAAACAAAACAAACAGTGAAACAAGATTTTAAACTGAATTCTAAAATGAATCGGGAGCCGATGAAGGGACGCTAAAATTGGGGAGACATGATCATATTTCTTTGTTCCCGGTCAGCAGCCTTGCAGCTGCATTTTGTACCAACTGGAGGCGACCAAGTGATGACTGAGTTTGCTTTAGGACTGAGTGCCGCTCTAGTTTCCTTCAAATTTATATTTATTTGTGTATTTACATGTTCAAATAAAAATAAAAATACATATATCGTATCAATCTTTTTTGTAGTGCAACAGACATTGAGTTGAGAACTGAATTGACTCTTCTGCAGGTTTGTGAGTCCTGCTGCAGAGGAAGCCTGTCAGTATGTGAATAGAGTTGTGGGTATAAACCCGTTACTTCAGAGAAAGCTGAATCTGAGTGGACATGAACTAGGAGACACACGAGTGAATCAGATCGCTGCTCTACTGCAGGATAAACACTGTCGACTCAACACACTGACGTGAGTATTGCTCATTTATTTATAATATTACTTTACTTTTAGTTGTAATGTTAGCTGATGATCATATTTCCTCACTTGTTTGAGTCAGAGCAGTTTTTTCCTCAGCGTCACAAAGAGCCACAACAATTTAAAGTAATACAATTAAACAGCAAATTAAAAACACACTTAAAACGTGATATCAAGCTTTAAATATTTGGTTAAGACAGACAGTTTGATCATGGGTCAATAATTATTTCAGTAACTGTAGAGGCAGAACAATGTTTTTGTAACATCAGAATCAGAACTGTTCATAACTGCTTTCAATCAATGTTTATATTTCACAAAATGTAAAATATCTAATTTTGGTGCAGTATATAATGCAACTTGTAAAAATTGAAGAAGTGCATTTTAAAAGTCTGTGATCAGTGTCTGCCTGTAATAAGATCCACTGAAGACAAGTTGACTGAACACTAGTGATGAGTGCTTTAGAAACACGCTTCATGAAGCTACGAAACCTTTACAAATCTTTGGTTTCAAATCAGTGGGTCGGAGTGTGTATCAAACTGGCAAAGTCACATGATTTCAGTAAACGAGGCTTCGTTACGTTATGACTGTTTCGACACATTTCAAAATGTCAATGGTTCACCACTGAGGGGCGATGATCTCTGTGAACCCATGAATCATGCAGATTTACTGAGATTAAGTGTTTGTGAAATATTGTAAATATTAAAGTTATAGCTTATTTAGAGAAATCAGCAGAATGGCTTAGTGCAGGCGCTAACGGCTCCAAATATGTATCTCGTAATTTACCCCACTAATAATGTCCATAATGTTACCAAACTTCTATATTAGTGCAAATAGGTTCCAAACTCACAAACTTTCCAATGTACATCATAAGTTTATTAAAATAACACTTGCCTGATGGGTTATGCTACTGCTAGACCGGACGTTGACGTCACTTCGGTGAGTTGAGAAAAGTCAGTAAAAGTCCCTTGCAAAACTCACCAGTGTCATCACACTACATCCTTATGCTTTGCTTTCTGCCAGGACAAAATTGGTTTAATTGATTTGAAGCTTTGAAAAGCTTTGTTTGTATTCAAATAAACGTGAACAAAACTAAAAAAACAAAGACTTGACTGAGAAACATGAAGGTCACCAACAGCAGTCACAGGGAACAAAGCCAGACAGAAGACAATGGCAACATGAAGGCAGGGCCGTACGCAGGACTTTATAAAGACTGAGGTCCCAAAATTGATGTTGCTGTGGGGGTTCGGGGGACATTTGTGATTTTCCTGATCTACACATGTGCAATTTAAGGTGTTTGAAGGCCAAAAAATGGATATCATTAGCTTTAAAAGCATGTCAGTGGGCAGAAGCATACATTATTAGTCAAGCAGAAAACAGATTCTTAAACATGAGAATCAGATTAATAACCATAATAATAATTTGTTAATATTTATATAGCGGTTTTTTTAGCTTAAATGTCGCAATGAATGATCCACACTACACAATTTAATGCATAGATGTTATGCTTATTGTGGACAAAACACAATCACTTATTCCAAACAGGAATGAGAAATGATTCAATGATTATTTTGCATAGATGTTACATTTCAATCAAACGCCAATGCAATCCTTCTGTGTCCAGAGGCATATGAGCAATATGTGTGAGCATCAAAGATCAGTTTCAGCAACTTGTTTCTTTCCTGAATTAATCAATGTTTTTGGACTAATCGATTCAATTAATGGTTCAGTTGCTCACTCATAAAGACAGTCACGTGTCGCCCCCTTCTGGCTTAATGATGCAAGTTACACAGACAAGTGGAGTAATACAGTGAACAGTCCCAGTGCTGATACTGGTGAAGTATTCAAACACATTCGAGGTATACAAATATATATTTATACAATAATACTATTATGGAAATATATTTAATAGGTGCTTGTGCTGTTAAACTGAGTTTATAGTTTCCGCTGTAATAGTGAAGAACATAATATCTGTGTTAAATATGAATCCATTGTAATAATGATAATCTCACCGTGGGCACAGTATGCAATACCTGCTCTTCCTCTCTCATCTTCATCACATTCTCTCTTTCTTCTTCTCTCATCTCCTTATCTTCACCTGTATATCTTCCCTTCCCAAAGCTGAGCTTTGATTGATACAGTCTTTGCAAACTGATTATTTCTGTCTGTTGTTCATAACTTCTATCGTAAAACAGCGGGTTAGTTTTGCTGCTTGCATCATATCTCACACTTTATGACCGTTAACTGAAGCGGGTCGTGAAGCGGCGCTGGAATTCGCGCTCGACTCGCAGCTTCTGTGAACATAAAGCGCGTCTACTTGATTGGTCATCTAAAACATGGTGACATTGACATTGAGTGTTGTTAGTCCGCTGAAGCAGCTCAGATGAGGTCTTTATCGTGGTGATGTGCAATATCATTACAGCACCAAAGTAGAGTTAATATTAGACAATTATTTCACAACCTTCATTATATAGACCATATACTGTATAGCCCCTTTCCAGCGCTGCGCTCGTTGTCTTTTGACTTCCGGTCTGCATTTCACAGCGATCTTGCGTATTTATGAATGAACGAGCCGTTTTAAAATCCTCCCGGTCTACTGACATTTGTTAAGACATCTGCTTAAAACATTACCATGCTCATGATAACTTTCATTAACTCTACAATAAGTAAATCCACTTCACCAGCTAATTACTCCTGGACAATAAAAATTCAATAATCCATTTTCACCTTTCATATTTCACTTCCAAAATATTCAAACTGTTTAAAAATACAACCTATAATTTTCAACAGGCAATATTCGGTGCATTTTATTTCGCATTACAAATTCGCTTCCACAAATTCAGTGGTTCAAATTCGACAGTAAATTCAACATTGACATCCAGGAACTGCAGGAAAAGCAGTAGATTACCGAGCATAATCTCCATCTGCTGTTAGTCGTCCTCACCAGCAGGGGGCGCAAGCGCGTGTTGTTGACGAAGACCAGAGCAACAGTTAGAGCAAGCCATTCATTCATAAAAACTGATTTATAGAAATGTATGTGTATTTGTGAATATTATGAGGGCAGTTTTTATGTGTATTGCTCAGAAAAACACAAAAATAACCCATTTCCACTTATTTTGGTCAAACTTATAAGTGCTTTTATTATTTTCAGTGATGTGCAGCCTGTACATATCTGTTCACATCTCAAAAAATTTATGACCCTTTAAAAATTATATGAAATGAATGTGTAACCGAACATAAAGTAGTATATTTAAATGAACAGTGTGTAGTCTTTCTCTCTGTTACCTGCATCTGGATATCCCTATTTATTTGTCAGCAAAAGTCTGCTGGATGAAGCTAAACACGCTAGTTGATCATCATAAATCTGATTCATTTTCTTTTCTCTTTCTGTCTTCAGTCTGAGTGATTGCAGTATTACAGAGGAACAGAGTCTCATCCTGACTTCAGCTCTGAACTCAAACCCGTCACATCTGAGAGATCTGGACCTGAGCAGGAATACACTAGGAGACTCTGGAGTGAAAAACCTCAGTGATCTACTGATGAACCCACAACTCAAGCTGGAGAAACTACAGTTAGTGTCATTATACTGTACAGCAATTACAGTGTGACTGAAGTTTATTTATCTGAAGACAGCAGGGCTTATGTTTCATTGTTTACAGCAGTGCACTTTCTGGAGTTTCCCTATTGCTCACATTTTATGTGTTTTTACCTAGATAGTAATGGTTTAATTTCCAGCATTTGATACAATGTACTGATTGTGTACATGCAGAAATCTGCCTTTTCAACAGAGAATAAAGAAGAGAGACGTCAAATAAATAGTTAAAATGAAAGAGAAGAAACCGTGTGTTCCAGCGCACAGAACTAGTGTGACTGGGTTTCAGAACAGACTATTGGACACTAAATGCTGCTGTAGCTCTTCAATAAGATGATCATCATAGATGTGAACTATTGTTATTTCTCTGTCTTCAGTCTGAGTTATTGCTGCTGTAGCTGCTGCATATATTTAAAAAAAAAAATTCTGAGTATTGGATAAAGCCAGGTTCAAAATTATTTTTTTATTGTGTTCACATATTAGATGGGGGAAATTACAGAGGGATTTATGGATATCTACTTTTGTTATCCTGTAAATCAGAATTATACTGTGAATAGCCTTAAAAAATAGATTTTCGCCACGTTTTTTGGAATAAAATGTTATATAAATCAGGCAAGGAATGATATATTTACAAATCCCTCTGTAAATGTCTTCATAATATAACTAGGCACAAGACTGGAAGGTTTGGTGTATATCGGTGCGACTGAAGTGGAGATTTCAGACTTGGAAAATGAGAGAAAAGTCAATTTGAGAAAACGGGCTTTAAAGGGGTGGTTGATTATGATTTCACTTTTCTAGCTTTAGTCAGGGCTGCCAACTCTCACGCATTGAGCCTGAAACTCACGCCATTGGCCCTTTTCACACGCTCTCACGCCACACAGTGCCGGATTAACCATTAGGGCAACTGGGCAGGGGCCCAGGACATCTAAGGGGCCCTGGGCACCGTCAAATATTATGTTAGATTAGGGGTGTGCGATATCACGATTTTTGATCGTGGACGATTAAAATATCTCCACGATCTGCTTTTGAAGAAATATCGTAGGATCGTGCATTCTATCAGTTTGCAGTTCTGGCGCCTCCGTCTCAACATACTGTACAACACGACGTACATTCACATGAAATGCAGAGGAACGGGACACTGTAGTTTATAAAAATGTATTATTTGCATGTGCTTTAAAGGCTTGCCGGTTAAACATGTCATTCGCTGCTGATGCGCTGTTCTAACGAGCGCTTATCTGAGCGCAATACACCCGACGCGCGCATGCACTAAAAGCCTGTCTAACAGCGCCTGTTACTGGACTAAGTTATCTTTCGAGTCTTATTGTGCTAATACTGTCAAATACACACAAGGTTTACATAAACAAAGTTGGTTATGTCTAAAGTGAAAGAACAGTAGTAGAAAATAAGAAAAAAATCTGCTTGTCAAATGCGTGTAGACTCGTCGCATGCAGATCTTAAAGTGACAGTAGCCCTAGTAAACATGCAGCCGCTTATCCTTAAAGGGATAGTTACCCAAAAATAAAAATTCTGTCATTATTTACTCACTTACTCTAATGTTGTTACAAACCTGTATTAATTTATTTCTTGTGCTGAACACAAAAGAAGATATTTTGAGGAGTGTGGCTAACCGGGCGGTTGCTGGTCCCCATTGACTACCATAGTAGGAAAAAAACTCAGGGGCCTCTGAACTCTTAATCCGGCCCTGACGCCACACATCCATTTTCTCACGCAGAAAAAAATTGCGAAGCAAAGAGGACACTGACAACGACAGACAAGACAGAGCAGGGGTTACTTTTGATATAAAATAAATGATCAGCTCTCAGATTCTGTCAATTTTATTACGCAATTCAAACAATAAATACCGTTTTGGCGCTTTTGACGTGACAGATCTCTGTAGTGCCTCAGTTCAAGCGGCACGTGAACCGATCATCTCTAACTCTTCTCGGCTCTGCTCTTCTTTACTATTAGTAAATAAACCCGAACTTACCGAAATATATATGCCTCGGATCAACCAGTGTTTTTCAACCGCGGTAAGAAGTCAATAAAACAGGTCGGCTAGAACAATGTCACATAAGTTACATTTACATCAGGAAAGCAATTTAATGACCATTTATAGGCTGGAAAAATTAGCTATAGAGTTTTGTTAAATATGTCCACTATATTAGGCTACATATTATATTTTTACTTATATCATTAAAATATTATAAAGTTGTTATTATAATAAAGAACGCATTATATTTCATTTAAGTTGTTATTTTTAACCTTTAATAAAAATAGCCTAGGGCTCTGTTTACAGCATTAGTGATTTATTTTTTAACATGTTTCTACTGTAACTAATAATTATAAAAATGAATCGATATTGAATCAAGATGTCAAGCAATAATAAATACAGTAACCAGCCAGTAATTGTAACCATGCAGCTAAACATTGTAACATGTTGTCAGTAAACTTAATAAAAATAAGTTACCAAATGTTTTGACAATCACAACTTATTGTGATGCCAGTTTTTTTTCCACATACCCCAACATCACCACCATCTCACTCCAAGCTAAACTCAAAAGTTGGCAGCGCTGCTTTAGTTAGTGTGTAATGTTGCTGTTTGATCATAAACAACATCTGCAAAGTTACAATGCTCAGAGTTCAAAGCAAAGGAAGATATTTGCTTTTAAAGAAAAGGACGACAACAAACGGCTGGTAGGAACTACACGACATTCCTCCCGGGTTAGTGACATCACCAACCCTAAAATTTACATAACCCCGCCCCCTGAACACGATTTATAGATCATCATGACAGAATATGCTAATCAGTGTTGGGAACGTTACTTTAAAAAAGTAATTAGTTATAGTTACTCACTACTTTTTTCAAAAACTAACTGAGTTAGTAATTGAATTACTCTATAATAAAAGTAACTCGTTACCATGGAAAGTAACTATTTGCGTTACTGTAAAAAAAAAAAGTTGCTATAATCCAAAGAATTTAGATTTTTGTGAGCAGTTTTCAGTTGAAATGAGTAGAACAGACGGTGTTTGTACATCATTTTCTATATTTATTGCACGTCGACAGACAGCAAGAGGTTTATCCTGCACTTCAAGTATTATCTTTGTAAGAAAAGTAAACAGTTACACCATATAAAGTGCATTTAACTTTAGCAAATTAAATCAAACTCTCTCAACCTGAGACAACTGGTCAAGAAAACAACCTGGCGAACTAGCATCTGTGGTGGAGGTATCTGTGTTTTTTGCCACTAGCTTTGTAGATGCGTGTGTCAATGTGAGATGCTTCATTAAATTAGAGTTGCTTACAGCGGGTGTCGACAAAGTCTTCGCTCCTGGACATAATGTACACATTACATGCACGTTCTTGCCTTTGACCACAATGAATTTGAAGTAGTGCTTATATCTCCACCTTGAAAATGCCAGCTTTTCATCGGATTGCTCCTGACTCGCCATCTCTGCTGCTCCGTCAAATCTGTTTAGCTGTTGTGTGTGTGTGTGTGGTGCCTGGCGCGTGTGCTGGCATGTGTGTAAAAACACTGGCTCTGATTGGCTACCATGAAACATGACTCAGCCTTAGCCAATCATAATTGCTCACCTCGTTATTAACCCACCTCCTCACTAGCTGTGAGCCAGCGGTGCGTTCGGAATCGGATTACAGTTTATTCAATCAATGCATATAACGCACCGCATTTAACGTCCAGTAACGTTAACGGCGTTGTAGCGACGGGAAAAGTAATTAGTTAGATTACCCCTTTACTGAAAAAATTACGTTGTTACCTAACGCCGTTCTTTTAAACGGCGTAATCCCAAACACTGATGCTAATCAATGACTAGAAGATAGTTAACTCCACATCAGCTGCATAAACTCATCAACTAACCATTCAGAAATGTCCTGTTGCTTCTACATGTTGTCACTTCTTCTTGAGTCTCTCCATCATTGTCTGACTCCGGGTTGAACATGAACTAAAAGTTTTTGAAATTTCCAGTGTGTGTGTGTGTGTGTGTGTGTGTGTGAGGTAAAAGGACACAAGCTGTTGAAGCTCCGCCCCCTGTGCAGCTCATTTGCATTAAAGGAACAGACACTAAACTATGTATTTCTGCTCAACTTCAAAAAGTGACAACTTTAACATGCTATAAAAAAATATCTTTGGGGTATTTGAGCTAAAACTTCACACACACACTCTGGGGACATCAGAGACTTATTTTACATCTTGTGAAAAGGGCATTATACCGCCCCTTTAAAGATTGCATCAGCCAATGAGATTGCACATTTAGAGTTAAATCCCCCTTTTACTTTCACGATTGGTTGCTGATAAACAGGAAACGACCATATTTGGACCCGACAGCATTATACAGGAGAGAGAGAGCTTTCTAACGGTGTGTGTGATGACAGGGAGCAGACAGAGATCGCGGAGCAGCGGATGATTTATAACTGTCACAGTGTCTGGTGGTTCCCTGGGTTTAACATTAGAGGTCTCAGTTTTCACGGTGTCTAGGCATTTTCACTACATTTCCCATAATCCTGTCTGTCACTGATTGTTCATTTCCTTCAGCTGTTTCTCGTCACCTTGTTTGCACTTGTGTATATATACCCTGTCTGTTTCAGTGTTTGTCACGGAGTCCTTGTTTATTGTCCCCACACTTCCGTTCCTGTTGCTGCCCGTTTCTTGTCCTTGTTCATGTCTTGTGTCTTTGGATTGCCCTATCGGATTTTGACCCTTGCCTGGACTGGTTTTGTGAGTACGGATTACCCTATTAAAGAATACTGCTTTTGGATCTTCGTGTCTTGTGTGTGTGTCGTGACAGAAGGACTCCGTCAATGCAAAGATCCAGCGGTATGGGGGTTCGTATCCTTTCCCCCAGAACGGGGAAGGAGAGGAGGGGAAGAGTCCAAAATTTAATGACCCTGCGACAGCAGGGCCAGACGGTGGATTGTCTGGCTCAGAAGTTTTGGACTCTCTCTAGAGGTTTGGACTAGAGGTCTTCAGGTGAACCCGTTGACCCGTTGACCCGGGACCCGACCCGGGACCCGTACGGGTTCGGGTCTATATTTTAAATGATCAGCCGGGTCCGGGTCGGGTCGAATCTATTACTTCGGGTCCCGGGTCTGTTTAACATTGTGTGTAATACCCGTGCGAGTCATCAAATCTCAAAAATGCGTCTTGTCACACTCATATTTAATATATTTTAAATCAGTAACATAATCTGAGGTGAACTGTCACATGAATGTTTACTTTGACACTCAAAATAAATTGCGTTAAAAAGCATATTTTAGGTTGATCCATCCAGCTAGCGCGCATTTGCAGTCAAGCGCGTGTCATGTTTCTATGGCAACCAGTTACCAGAGGCAGAGCTTCAGTGAGGGACAGCCAAACCGCGCTTTAGATTTTACAATGTCAATTAATCGTTTTGTTCAATCTTAAAGTTTTAGTGGTCAGATTCAGACTCGATGATGCAGAGCAGAGAGCACGGAGATGATAAATAACGTCAGCGCAGCGGCCATGGCACTGAACGAGCAATCGTTATTATAGTTCAAAAAGGCAAACAGCCAAAAGTTATTGTGCGAGTTAGCAGCTAACTCGTTTAATTTGTCATCCGTCACCGTGAGTCCGTGACATCAAGTGGACTTTTGAAGCTGAAATAACAAGGATTAAGCTTGGACTTGGTGGAATAACGAGAGGAATAACATGGATAACTTTCTTGTCGGAGCCGAAGGATTGTAATGCATCACAGCCAGTCAGGTAACGTAACGTTACAAGGAAAGGATGGAGAGACTAACGTTACTACGCTGCTACGGCTCCTTAAATTAGGTAAGACAAAAAGTTGTAATTTTTCGCAACAGGTTTATTGACTTGTAATAGCAGTTTAAGGTGGAAAATGTGACAATCGGGTCCAGTCGGGTCTGTGTCTTCCCGGCAGTTTCGGGTCCAGCTTACAAAAATAATCGACGGGTCCAGGTCGGGTCCGGTTAGGCATTTATCGGGTCTGCACGGGTCCGGGTCCAGCTTTTGAAATAATAGTCTGGTCCGGGTCGGTTCGGTGTAGCAAATTACGGGTCCCTTCCGGTTCGGGTAAGAATTTTTGGACCCGTGAAGACCTCTAGTTTGGACTATAGTGAGGCAACGTTGAAAGACTTTTTTAATGTTTGTCTCGATGATCCATTGCCTGTGTGGGAGATGAAGGGGCTGGAGATACTGGATTTTTGGGGGTTTACCAGCTATTTAATTAATCGGAGCCAGTGGGATGTATCGGAGCCTCGCCATGCCAGCACCGCCCCTAATCCGGTGGTCCCGAGTCCGGTGGTCCCGAGTCCGGTGGTCCGGAGACGGAGGAGGAGGAGAAAGGTCGCTTCAACGACTTGTCAGGTGGCTCCTAACCCAGAGACCATCCCAGAGGTGACTGCCATCCCTGACGCGCCGGTCAGGCATGCTGCTCTGCCGGCCCCGCCCGAGCTGCTCGCCCTGCCGGCCCCGCCCGAGCTGCTCGCCCTGCCGGCCCCGCCCGAGCTGCTCGCCCTGCCGGCCCCGCCCGAGCTGCTCGCCCTGCCGGCACCGCCCGAGCTGCTCGCCCTGCCGGCCCCGCCCGAGCTGCTCGCCCTGCCGGCCCCGCCCGATCTGCTCGCCCTGCCGGCCCCGCCCGAGCTGCTCGCCCTGCCGGCCCCGTCCGAGCTGCTCGCCCTGCTGGCCCCGCCCGAGCTGCTCGCCCTGCCGGCCCCGCCCCAGCGTCTCGCCCTCCCGGCGCCACCCCAGTGCCCCAGCGGGTCTGCCGATCCAGAGACTGTTCGCAGCGCATCTGCCGATCCAGGGTCTTTTGAGAAGATGGCCGCCTTGTCTGTTGCTGTTCCTGAGCCGGTGTCTGTTGCAGTTCCTGAGCCGGTGGTGTCTGTTGCAGTTCCTGAGCCGGTGGTGTCTGTTGCAGTTCCTGAGCCGGTGGTGTCTGTTGCTGTTCCTGAGCCGGTGGTGTCTATTGCTGTTCCTGAGCCGGTGGTGTCCGTTACAGTTCCTGAGCCGGTGGTGTCCGTTGCAGTTCCTGAGCCGGTGGTGTCTGTTGCAGTTCCAGTTCCTGAGCCGGTGGTGTCTGTTGCTGTTCCTGACCCGGTGGTGTCTGTTGCTGTTCCTGAGCCGGTGGTGTCTGTTGCAGTTCCTGAGCCGGTGGTGTCTGTTGCTGTTCCTGAGCCGGTGTCTGTTGCAGTTCCTGAGCCGGTGGTGTCTGTTGCAGTTCCTGAGCCGGTGGTGTCTGTTGCTGTTCCAGTTCCTGAGCCATAGGGTTCTGTTGCTGTTCCAGTTCCTGAGCCGGTGGTGTCTGTTGCTGTTCCAGTTCGTGAGCCGGTGGTGTCTGTGACTGTTCCTGAACCAGGGTCTGTTTCTGTTCCGCCTTGGTCTTCACCGCCATGGCCGCCCGAGTGGTCGTCCTCACCCTGGTCGTCTCCGCCGTGGCCGCCCGAGGGGTCTTCACCGCCGTGGCCGCCCGAGGGGTCTTCACCGCCGTGGCCGCCCGAGGGGTCTTCACCGCCGTGGCCGCCCGAGGGGTCTTCACCGCCGTGGCTGCCCGAGGGGTCTTCTGCTTTGCCCTGGCCGTCGCTTAAGCCGTTCCCCCTTGTTCCTGTTCCCCTCCATGGACCTGTCTTGTGTGTGTGTCGTGACAATAACACCAACTTTTGTTGAATTTATGAGAAATCTACACACGCAAACAGACAAAGTGCAGTAAAATAAATGTGTATTTCTGACTTTTTTCCAGCACAAGTCTGAGAAAGAAGACATGTTATTGAAGACAAAAATCCCAAAATATCAAAATTGACCAGTGAAAAACCCGATGTTTTTGCCTGCCGTGTCTCTCCTTAAACTAAAACACTTTATTCTCAATATCTCACAGTGAGTCTGAGTTCACATTATATTTCTGCACACGTTTTCACCGTAGTATTTTGAGATCTGGTGAAATAAAGATGAAGATCTCTCTTCCTCTGTCTGCTTTATTTGCTGATGAAGATGATGTGACTTTACAGAATAAACAGTTTTCTTTTCTTCTGTCTTATTTTCTTCTCTCTCTGCTAATGTAGGTTAAGCTGGTGTGATATGACAGATGAAGATTGTTCTGATGTGACTTCAGCTCTGAGATCAAACCCGTCACACCTGAGAGAACTGAACCTGAGCGGGAATAAACTAGGAGACTCTGGAGTGAAAAACCTCAGTGATCTACTGATGAACCCACAACTCAAGCTGGAGAAACTACAGTTAGTGTCATTATACTGTACAGCAATTACAGTGTGACTGAAGTTTATTTATCTGAAGACAGCAGGGCTTATGTTTCATTGTTTATAGCAGTGCACTTTCTGGGGTTTCCCTATTGCTCACATTTTATGTGTTTTTACCTAGATAGTAATGGTTTAATTTCCAGCATTTGATACAATGTACTGATTGTGTACATGCAGAAATCTGCCTTTTCAACAGAGAATAAAGAAGAGAGACGTCAAATAAATAGTTAAAATGAAAGAGAAGAAACCGTGTCTTCCAGCGCACAGAACTAGTGTGACTGGGTTTCAGAACAGACTATTGGACACTAAATGCTGCTGTAGCTCTTCAATAAGATGACCATCATAGATGTGAACTATTGTTATTTCTCTGTCTTCAGTCTGAGTTATTGCAGTATTACAGAGGAACAGAGTCTCATCCTGACTTCAGCTCTGAGATCAAACCCGTCACACCTGAGAGATCTGAACCTGAGCGGGAATACACTAGGAGACTCTGGAGTGAAGCACTTATGTGCCGTACTGAAGGATTCACACTGTAAACTGGAGAGATTGAGGTCAGTCACGTTCACATACAAGAATCAAAATGCTTAAAGGGTTAGTTCACCCAAAAATGAAAATAATGTCATTAATGACTCACCCTCATGTCGTTCTAAGCCCGTAAGACCTCCGTTCATCTTCGGAACACAGTTTAAGATATTTTAGATTTAGTCCGAGAGCATTCTGTCCCTCCATTGAAACTGTATATACAGTCTATTGGCCATGTCCATAAAGT
Source organism: Phoxinus phoxinus (assembly GCF_949152265.1). Lineage (NCBI taxonomy): Eukaryota > Metazoa > Chordata > Actinopteri > Cypriniformes > Leuciscidae > Phoxinus > Phoxinus phoxinus. The sequence goes on from NC_136880.1 coordinate 2,580,968, forward strand.
TAATAAAAAGATCATCAAAGTAGTCCATGTGACATCAGTGGGTTAGTTAGAATTTTTTGATGCATCGAAAATACTTTTTGGTCCAAAAATAACACAAAATAAGACTTTATTCCGCATTGTATTCTCTCCCGGGTTTGTTGTCAATCCTTCACAGTTACGCTGATGGCGTAAGACGCTGATGACGTGTATTTCTGGTGCGCCCGAGCTTTGTTTACAGTCTGAGGGAAACGCACGCTGTAAAAGTGTCTCATCCGCGACATGCACATTTACGCACCATTAAAAAAATGATATCCACGCAAACAATGTAGAATAGCTTGAATATAGCGTGCGTCTCCCTCAGACTGTAAACGAAGCTCGGGCGCACCAGATAACACGTCATCAGCGTCTTACGTCAGCAGCGTCACTGTGGAGTCCTGAACGCAGATTCACAACAGACCCGGGAGAGAATACAATGCGGAATAAAGTCTTATTTTGTTTTATTTTTGGACCAAAAAGTATTTTCGATGCTTCAAAAAATTCTAACTAACCCACTGATGTCACATGGACTACTTTGATGATCTTTTTATTACCTTTATGGACATGGCCAGTAGACTGTATATACAGTTTCAATGGAGGGACAGAAAGCTCTCGGACTAAATCTAAAATATCTTAAACTGTGTTCCGAAGATGTCTTACGGGCTTAGAACGACATGAGGGTGAGTCATTAATGACGTTATTTTCATTTTTGGGTGAACTAACCCTTTAAAATCACTTCAACAGTTTAAGGCGAGACACTACAGGTGAATAGGGTAAAATGTGTAACTAGCAGATATCACCATGAAACTTTCCCAGTTGATTGCCTACATTAAGATGAGAAAAAAATGTATTACAAGTTTTCTGTCATTTAATGTTTAAATATGCAAATTAGGCATTGTCTAATTAAATATGTGCTAATTTGCATATAAAAAAATAATAATATCCGAGTATTGGATAAAGCCAGGTTCAAAATTCTTTTTTTATTGTGTTCACATATTAGATGGGGGAAAATTACAGAGGGATTTATGGATATCTACTTTTGTTATCCTGTAAATCAGAATATACTGTGAATAGCCTTAAATAGATTTTCGCCACGTTTTTTGGAATAAAATGTTATATAAATCAGGCAAGGAATGATATATTTACAAATCCCTCTGTAAATGTCTTCGTAATATAACTAGGCACAAGACTGGAAGGTTTGGTGTATATCGGTGCGACTGAAGTGGAGATTTCAGACTTGGAGAATGAGAGAAAAGTAATTTTGAGAAAACGGGCTTTAAAGGGGTGGTTGATTATGATTTCACTTTTCTAGCTTTAGTCAGGGCTGCCAACTCTCACGCACTGAGCCTGAAACTCACGCAATTGGCCCTTTTCACACGCTCTCAAGCCACACATCCATTTTCTCACGCAGAAAAAAATTGTGAAGCAAAGAGGACACTGACAACGACAGACAAGACAGAGCAGGGGTTACTTTTGATATAAAATAAATGATCAGCTCTCAGATTCTGTCAATTTTATTACGCAATTCAAACAATAAATACCGTTTTGGCGCTTTTGACGTGACAGATCTCTGTAGTGCCTCAGTTCAAGCGGCACGTGAACCGATCATCTCTAACTCTTCTCGGCTCTGCTCTTCTTTACTATTAGTAAATAAACCCGAACTTACCGAAATGTATATCGGATCAATCAGTGTTTTTCAACCGCGGTAAGAAGTCAATAAAACAGGTCGGCTAGAACAATGTCACATAAGTTACATTTACATCAGGAAAGCAATTTAATGACCATTTATAGGCTGGAAAAATTAGCTATAGAGTTTTGTTAAATATGTCCACTATATTAGGCTACATATTATATTTTTACTTATATCATTAAAATATTATAAAGTTGTTATTATAATAAAGAACGCATTATATTTCATTTAAGTTGTTATTTTTAACCTTTAAAAAAAATAGCCTAGGGCTCTCTGTTTACAGCATTAGTGATTTATTTTTTAACATGTTTCTACTGTAACTAATAATTATAAAAATGAATCGATATTGAATCAAGATGTCAAGCAATAATAAATACAGTAACCAGCCAGTAATTGTAACCATGCAGCTAAACATTGTAACATGTTGTCAGTAAACTTAATAAAAATAAGTTACCAAATGTTTTGACAATCACAACTTATTGTGATGCAAGTTTTTTTTTCACATACCCCATCATCTACTAAAAGTCATAAGTACATACTTTTAAATTTACTTTAAAGTATTTTTTTAAGTAAAAGTACAATCAGTTGTCTCGATGTCTGGGCTGTTCAATTGTAATAATCACAAACAATTTATATTGTGTACTGGAAAGGGTTGTTGTGCAAGCTCTCTGCAATACTGACACACTGTAAAAATCTGGTTATTTACTTATTACTCATTAAATATTAATTAAGCTAAGCCAATTATGACATACAATTTATTTTATTTTTACTATACTATTAAGAGCAGTAAAAAAAAAACTCAAAAGCACACAGGTGAGTGTTATTCTGAACACTTTAATCAAATGCGTATGACCAGTTTATTCTGCTCGACAACAGTTGCTTTAGTCCTTTACCTTGGCCTGCATGGGGAAAATGTAGCTAAAACTGCATTTGAGGCTTATACTCCATTGATTGCAGAAAATCCAAAAGCATTAGGCTAATAATGTATAACACATTAGAATGAGAAAAAATAAGCACCAAACAAAATTTGACAAGGGTGAGTGCTTCTCTTAAAACATGCAAGCAATAATGCTATTTAGAACTCTGATCAACCTAACATTAATAGGACAAAAAAATAAAAGAATCTATGTGAAAAACAATGAAGTCAATATAAAGGCAGATGTTACGATAAGAAACTTAAAAACAAAGGACCTTCAAATAAAAATTTTGGCCAGGCAATCAAAGGGCAAAATGCCCCTATAGAATATGAGAGTATTAGAGCCCTAATACTGTATTTGGTTCCGCATAGCATTACCAATAGTTTTTGTTCAATTTCAACTAAATTTGGTTCTTAAAGCTTTTTGATCCTAGCCTGCCTCTTTTGGGAGAAAAAATGTGCCCTGCTGTGCTAATAACCAGCTAATGAAGTTGCCCTGTTAGGGTACCACTAACTTTCGTCAAACAAATATTATACTGGTGTGATATTTTTGTTATGTTGACATCCGTTTTTCTATAACAGTCATAGCACCATGTCATAGCAAGTTTGTAACTTAAATATGAATAACTAGCATTGCATGTCTTACCTCTATATGTTTCTTCAAATTTGAAGGGGAGTTTTTAAACGCCAACAGTTCTTTGCGTTAAGGTTGGCACTTGACACATTGAAAACGCCAGGAGTCATTCTTTGAACCTTTAATTTCAAATAACTTGCTTAAATAAGGCCAGGGATGTCTCTCAGAATCAGAGCTGCAGGTATGGAAGTAAATTAATGACAAATGTTTTTGAAACAAAAAGCCTGTTGAATTGCACTACTTGAAAAAAATATGCATTGCATTAACCATGCTTGCATTTTAATGCATTGTATTTTAGGACTTGCATTTTTTTATTGCCTCAAATTCAACATGGTTGTATATTTAAGCTGTGAATATTTCAATTCAAAACATTTCAAACACATTTTCATTATTAAAAATTCAATAATCCATATTCACCTTTCATATTTCAATTCCAAAATATTCTAACGGTTTAAAAATACAACCTTTAATATTCAACAGGGAATTTTCAGTCCATTTTATTTCGCTTTAAAAATTCGCTTCCTCAAATTCAGTGGTTAAAATTCGACAGTAAATTCAACATTGACATCCAGGAACTGCAGGAAAAGCAGTAGATTACCGAGCATACTCTCCACCTGCTGTTATTCGTTCTCACCAGCAGGGGGCGCAAGCACGTGTTGTTGACGAAGACCAGAGCAACAGTTCATTCATAAAAACCCGTTTATAGAAATGTAAGTGTATTTGTGATTATTACGAGAGCTGTTTTTACAGCTGAGATTATAATGTTATTCCCCCGATGCTGATGTACAGATCAAATGTTACATTTGAAGTAGACATATATTTCTCTTGGTTGTTTTGTCCAAATCACACTGATCAGTCCAACTCCATTACAGAAATAGCAAGATAACCCAAACCATAAAATTAAATCAAAAACACACAGTGACTATTAAAGTCATGAAAACCTAACAAAATAATTGTTCACGAAGGACAAAGGGAATAATCTAGTCAAAGAAAAACAGCAGCACGACCTGAATTAAATCACGTGGTACGCGGAAGACTGCAAAACAAAACATAACAATCAGACAAGGATCTACTCCAATCATCAAATACAAAACATTACTAAATCATACGTACCACACGAGAATCACACACACATCACGAATCACACATCACGATGTCAGGATGCACTCGCGAATGTTCCACTAAAACACAATAACCCCCATTAAACTTGACTAATACCTCATACCTCAAAGCTTTCTACGAGCGCTCGACGCAACTCCCAGGGTACGCAGACGAAACTGTTACAGCGATCCTTCAAAGATAAAAACAGTCTAAACACTTTAAAACCACACAAAGCCGTGCATAACCTCCGTCGCTTACCTGGACTATAGTGAAACGGGAAGAGGTGCGGGTGTGACAAAGCCTACATTCTAGGGCTTCCTGTCTAAACATTTAAATACGCTGGCCCTGATTACCTCATCCACCCATTCCCATATAAGGGCAATGACGCCAACAAAGGAAAGTGAAAATCCTCTACTGCTACACATTCATGACCTCGAGACTAGATTACTGTAATGCTCTATTAGCTGGTTGTCCTGCATCCTCCGTAAACAAGCTACAGTTAGTCCAAAATGCAGCTGCTAGAGTTCTTACTAGATCAAGAAAATATGATCATATAACACCAATCTTATCATCTCTACACTGGTTACCTATAAAGTTCCGTATTAATTATAAGGTATTGTTACTGACTTATAAAGCCCTAAACAGCTTAGCTCCAGTCTATTTAACGGATCTTCTATTGCCCTATAATCCATTGCACTCTTTAAGATCGCTAAATTCGAGGCTTTTGGTCGTACCTAGGATATCTAAGTCCACCAAAGGAGGGAGAGCATTTTCACATTTAGCTCCAAAACTCTGGAATAGCCTTCCTGATACTGTTCGTTGCTCAGATTTGCTCTCACAGTTCAAAACCAGATTAAAGACGCATCTCTTCAGCCAGGTATTCATATAAATGTTTTAATCTTACAGTTAAATCCGGCCTCTAGTTCATAACCGCTAGAGGAGAACTGGCCCCTGACTAAGCCTGGGTTCTCCCAAGGTTTTTTTTTTCTCCATTAGGTCACCTGATGGAGTTTTAGGTCACCATTGGGTCACAGATGGAGTTTTTCTTTTCCTTGCCACTGTTGCCTTTGGCTTGCTCAGTTGGGGATATTCAATTTAATTAATCAATGAATAATACTATTGATTAGCATTACCAAACATGGACGTTTTATTAGTATTTTAATTTAATACTGTGAAGCTGCTTTGATACAATCTGTATTGTGAAAAGCGCTATACAAATATTTTTGACTTGACTTGACAGAGATTGCGGAGCAGCGGATGATTTATAACACCAACTTTTGTTGAATTTATGAGAAATCTACACACGCATACAGACAAAGTGTAATAAAATAAAGACCTAAATGTGTATTTCTGACTTTTTTCCACCACAAGTCTGAGAAAGAAGACATGTTATTGAAGACAAATATCCCAAAATCTCAAAATTGACCAGTGAAAAAAAAAACAATGTTTTTGCCTGCCGTGTCTCTCCTTAAACTAAAACACTTTATACTCAATATCTCACAGTGAGTCTGAGTTCACATTATATTTCTGCACACATTTTCACCGTAGTATTTTGAGATCTGGTGAAATAAAGATGAAGATCTCTCTTCCTCTGTCTGCTTTATTTGCTGATGAAGATGATGTGACGTTACAGAATAAACAGTTTTCTTTTCTTCTGTCTTATTTTCTTCTCTCTCTGCTAATGTAGGTTAAGTTTCTGTTATATGACAGATGAAGGTTGTTCTGATGTGACTTCAGCTCTGAACTCAAACCCGTCACACCTGAGAGAACTGAACCTGAGCGGGAATAAACTAGGAGACTCTGGAGTGAAAAACCTCAGTGATCTACTGATGAACCCACAACTCAAGCTGGAGGAACTACAGTTAGTGTTATTATACTGTACAGCAATTACAGTGTGACTGAAGTTTATTTATCTGAAGACAGCAGGGCTTATGTTTCATTGTTTATAGCAGTGCACTTTCTGGAGTTTCCCTATTGCTCACATTTTATGTTTTTATCTAGATAGTAATTGTTTAACTTCCAGCATTTGATACAATGTACTGATTGTGTACATGCAGAAATCTGCCTTTTCAACAGAGAATAAAGAAGAGAGACGTCAAATAAATAGTTAAAATGAAAGAGAAGAAACCGTGTCTTCCAGCGCACAGAACTAGTGTGACTGGGTTTCAGAACAGACTATTGGACACTAAATGCTGCTGTAGCTCTTCAATAAGATGATCATCATAGATGTGAACTATTGTTATTTTTAAACTAAAACACTTTATTCTCAATATCTCACAGTGAGTCTGAGTTCACATTATATCTGTGTAAAATTCATGATTTGTTTGTAAGATAATCTCTCTTCCTCTCTTCCTTTGTGTCTTTCTAGTCTATATCGCTGTGGCATTACAGATGTTTCTTCTCTAACTCAGTCTTTGACTGACTCAAAAGCACTGCAGTTTTTAAAAGAGCTTGAGCTGAGAGACAATAATATAGGAGACCCACAGCAGCGGCTCAGAGACGAGCTACGAGACTCAAACTGTGTCCTGAGGTGAGGAAACATCACTCTGAGACATTAAAGACATCTTCATTTTCCTCTGATATGTGAACACACCTTTCAAACATTCGTGAAAGGAAATGATCATTAAGCTTTATTGCAACAAAGGGTTTGTGTGAGAACACAATGTGAAGTTATTGAAATGTTGAACACACAGGAGGAAAGAGAACAGAAGCTCACGGTCACAGCTTACACATCAACACCTGCTTTATGAACAGTGTCAGTAGAAGTGAATCATTTCAGTGTGAAAACAGACTTGGTCAGATTGTAGGAAAGCGCTGCACTCCTGCTAAACTCAGTGCAGGTCCAGCTTCAGCTCACAGGAGAAATGTCTCTGTCTCCAGTGTGTTTTTACTGGGACGAGCCACACGTCACACTCCTCTACACTTACTTTACTCTCAGTGATTTACTAAGAGCCGACAGACATGTTTAAACTAGAGGACAAGCGGCTTTAACTAAAGGTGTGTGTTTGAACTCAAAGTAACATTAGTATTTGCTCCCTGTGGTTTATTCCATACGCCGTACACTCATTAGTTTCTCCTTTACAGAGACTCAATAGGAGTCGCACACACACACACACACACACACACACACACACACACAAACATTATTCAGGTTTTAAATCTATTACTGTATATTTAAATACACAAATACATATGCAGGATCATGTAAAGTTGGTAATTAATCTGATTACAGGAATTCAATTTAACTTATTTGTACTCAAAAAAATGTAATTGAAATATAATAATTTGCTCTTTGTTCCTCTGATTGTTTTCTCTTCTGTTCTACTTTACAGTGTAGATGAAGATCGATCACCAAACGTCGGTGGATTGTTTACATCATGGTTTAAATCTGTGAAACGGAGATGAGAGGAGCAGAAACCATTAGGAGATCCACAGAAGAGTCACTGCTGTCTATGAGGAGAATAACTGTGTGATTAATGTGTGTCATACAGGAGGAAGAGACTCAGACTTCACAGTTCAATAAAGCAGCATGTGTGTTAGCATGCGTATTAGAAACATGTGATATTGAAAGATTAATGTTGGTTTATTATTCAGCCAAATGATGGTTTAGTTGTAATTAAAGGTGAACAGAGGAAGAAGCTCAGATGAGTGTCCGCAGAAATCTCCACTATCAGGCCTGCAAATATAATCATGTTTGGGTTGAACTCATCCATAATTATTAAAATATTTCTAATCATGAATGTGATTGACAAGTATAGCACAAATGTTTCAAAGATATAAAGTTTACATGTAACTTTTAAACATGTACATTATCTCTCTAACACAGAATGTTTATTGTTATTGTTTTATTGTATATGAAGTTAGTTATGTGTGTGTCTGATGTACAGTTCCCTTTCGTTGTCACTTCGAGTTACGTCGAATGACGACGAATGGGGTTCGCTTAGAAGCCTATCCTCTTCGAACAGTAATAAAACGAGCCAATGGCAAGCAAATGCCATGGGTCTGCTGAATTTGCATAGCGTAACTCCGCCCCACAGTGTGGGTATATAAGGAAGTGAGCCGGCAACATGCAGATATGTTTCTTCGCTGAAGGAGCCAAGGCTGAACTCGGCTGTTCCAGCGGTACAGCGGAAGTGGCAGGAAGACGTAACGTCTCCGTTCCCTACTCAGGGAACGAGGGTTACATCCGTAACCGAGACGTTCCCTTTCGTTGTCACTTCGAGTTACGTCGAATGACGACGAATGGGGTTCCCAGTCCAATCACGCCACCTCGGCTGTCTTCCAGTGCCCTGCGTAAGTCTGAGCTCCCTGTCGTGAGACTAGCACGGACGAAGGACTCCTACTTAAAACAGGAATACCAAGGTACACTGGGAAGCATATCACAGTGGAAATATGCAATCAGTGCCCGCCCGAAGGGGGGGGGGGGACTTAAGAAAACACATATGACCCGGAGGGGGGTGCATACGGAAAACACTGGGGTGTCCAGCCCGTAGGGTGGAGTATTTCAACCCCAGGGGTGGCAGACTGGCTTGCCAAGGGAAAGACACATGCTCGAAGGAGGCTTACAGTGGAAATACACACGTGGGGGTCGCCCAGCGGGGGAACCATGCACATGGTGGCACCTAGCCAACGCGAAAGCTGCCGGAGGCATAACTCTGGCGTTGACGTCAACAGCGCTGGAGGAACTCAGGGCTTATCAGGCTCACCTGAGGAGAATATCGCACGTATCCAGTCCGTGGAGTGGAATGGCGAGCAAGCGAAGACACCTGAGCGGGTCCTAGCACCGGCTGGTTGAAGCGAGTACTCGGGAGGACACTGGCTCCACTCGGAGATTATAGAATCTGGCGAATGTGTTGGGTGTCGCCCAGCCTGCAGCTCTGCAGATGTCTGTTAGCGAGGCGCCATGCGCTAGAGCCCAAGAGGAGGCCACACTCCGGGTGGAGTGGGCCGTCACACCAAGGGGGCACGGTCGACCTTGCTGCTGGTAAGCCAAAGCAATGGCGTCCACTATCCAGTGAGACAACATTTGCTTGGAGAGAGCCCTTCCCTTCAGCTTCCCACCATAACAGACAAAGAGCTGGTCTGAGGTCCTGAAACACTGCGTTCTGTCGACGTAAGCACGGAGGGCGCGTACTGGACAGAGCAATGCCAAGGCTGGGTCTGCCTCCTCCAGAGGCAGCGCTTGCAGGTTCACCACCTGGTCCCGGAAGGGAGTGGTGGGAACCTTGGGCACATATCCAGGCCGGGGTCTCAGGATCACGTGAGAAAAGGCCGGCCCGAATTCCAGGCACGCTACGTCTACAGAAAATGCGTGCAGGTCCCCTACCCTCTTGATGGAGGCCAAAGCAACCAGGAGCGCTGTCTTAATTGACAGGAACTTAAGCTCCACTGATTGCAGAGGCTCAAAGGGAGCACTCTGCAGGGCAGTTAGTACCACTGAGAGGTCCCAAGAGGGAACGAGAGGAGGGCGAGGAGGCTGTAGTCTCCTTGCTCCTCTCAGGAACCTGATAACCAGGTCGTGCTTTCCCACGGACTTACCATCAACTGCGTCGTGATGTGCGGCGATAGCGGCAACATATACTTTCAGGGTGGAGGGAGACAGCCTTCGCTCCAACCCATCCTGCAGGAAGGAAAGCACAACACTGATCGGGCATGATCTGGGGTCTTCTGAGTGAGAAGAGCACCAAGAGACGAAGAGGTTCCACTTCAACGCGTAGGCATGTCTAGTGGACGATGCTCTAGCGGAAGTGATGGTAGCCACCACCGCTGGTGGTAGGGTACTCAAACCTGCCTCGTCCCGTCCAGGAGCCACACGTGGAGGTTCCAAAGATCGGGACGAGGGTGCCAAAGGGTGCCCCGTCCCTGAGAAAGGAGGTCCTTCCTCCTTTCTCAGAGCGAGACGTACTGCCAGCAACTCGAGGCAATTGACATGCCATAGGCGGTGGGGACCTGTCCAGGAGCCCGCGGCAGCATGTCCATTGCACATGGCACCCCAGCCCGTGGAGGAGGCATCCGTTGACACAACAACATGCCTGGAAACTCGTTCTAAGGGCACTCCGGCCCGTAGAAAGCTGAGGTTCGTCCACGGGGAGAAGGTCTGACGGCAGGTCGGAGTAACTGGTACTCAGAGCTTGCCCTGGTGCCATGCCCACCTCGGGACTCGATCGTGAAGCCAGTGCTGAAGCGGTCTCATATGAAGTAATCCGAGCGGCGTTACCGCGGCTGCAGATGCCATATGCCCCAGGAGCCTCTGAAAAAGTTTCAGTGGAACCGCACTCTTGCCCTCGATTTGTCTCAGGCAAGTCAGCAGTGACTGCGCGCGATCGCTCGTAAGCTGCGCGCACATGGCGACCGAGTCGATTTCATACCGAGAAAAGAGATCCTCTGCACGGGGCAAAGTTTGCTCTTCTCCCAGTTGACCCGAAGGCCCAGACGGGCTAGGTGCCGGAGCACTAGGTCCCTGTGTTCGCAAACCTGGTCCCGAGAGTGAGCTAGGATTAGCCAGTCGTCGAGATAATTCAGGATGCGAACCCCGTGTTGCCGTAGCGGCACAAGGGCTGCCTCGACGACCTTCGTGAAGACGCGAGGAGACAGGGCCAGCCCGAATGGGAGAACCGCGTACTGGTATGCCTGCCCCTCGAAAGCAAACCGTAGGAACGGTCTGTGTCGAGGAAGAATGGAGACATGAAAGTAGGCGTCCTTCAGGTCGATCGCTGCAAACCAATCCTGTGGCTGCACACATTCGAAAATGCGCTTGGCCGTGAGCATCTTGAACGGAAGCCTGTGAAGGGAACGGTTCAAGACGCGCAGATCCAGGATTGGCCGTAACCCACCGGTTTTCTTGGGGACAATGAAGTAGGGGCTGTAGAAGCCGGACCTCATTGCGGCTGGAGGGACGGTCTCGATCGCACCCTTCGCCAGCAGGGTGGCGACCTCCGCTCTCATGACAGGGGCATTGCCACCGACCATAGTGAACCGGACTCCCCTGAAGCGGGGAGGAGATCGCGCGAACTGAATCGCATAGCCGAGCCTGATGGTTCGCGCGAGCCAGCGGGACAGGTTGTGAAGCTCTAACCAGGCTCCCAAGGACTGTGCCAGCGGGGTCATGCGAACGACAGACGTCCCCCCGGGGATGCAGCGAAGCGGAATGACCGGCCCGGACGTGGGTGGCATAGCGGCCCGGTGTGGGGGCACGGTCATTAGCCGCGTCCTGCCAGAGGAGGCCAGGGAAGGACCAGCGTTCCACGGGGGCGTGCTCTGGCAGGGGTCTGGTGACAGAAGGGGATGAGAGCGGCGGGGCCCGTGGGCGGCGCGCACTGTCATTCCCTTCTGGGGGTTCAGAGATGGGGATATCAGTTCTTTCTTTAACCACATTAGGGTGCTGCCCACCCGTGGGTGAGCAGCGGGGAGTGGAGAACAAAAGATTCTCCCCCGGCCCTCCACCGGGGGAAGGAGTGGTCCTGCTACCATCTCCTGTGAAAAACTGATAACCATCTCTGAGCAGCCCGTCTCAGGAGCGCCGCTTGGCCTGGCGTTTAGCGGGGCTGGAGAGGGCTGAGGCGCCTGCCTGCGGCGTCCTCCACGACCATAGTGAAGCGGACTCCCCTGAAGCGGGGAGGAGATCGCGCGAACTGAATCGCATAGCCGAGCCTGATGGTTCGCGCGAGCCAGCGGGACAGGTTGGGAAGCTCTAACCAGGCTCCCAAGGACTGTGCCAGCGGGGTCATGCGAACGACAGACGTCCCCCCGGGGGTGCAGCGAAGCGGAATGACCGGCCCGGACGTGGGTGGCATAGCGGCCCGGTGTGGGGGCACGGTCATTAGCCGCGTCCTGCCAGAGGAGGCCAGGGAAGGACCAGCGTTCCACGGGGGCGTGCTCTGGCAGGGGTCTGGCGACAGAAGGGGATGAGAGCGGCGGGGCCCGTGGGCGGCGCGCACTGTCATTCCCTTCTGGGGGCTCAGAGATGGGGATATCAGTTCTTTCTTTAACCACATTAGGGTGCTGCCCACCCGTGGGTGAGCAGCGGGGAGTGGAGAACAAAAGATTCAAAAGTGGTCCTGCTACCATCTCCTGTGAAAAACTGATAGCCATCTCTGAGCAGCCCATCTCAGGAGCGCCGCTTGGCCTGGCGTTAAGCGGGGCGCGGGGCTGGAGAGGGCTGAGGCGCCTGCCTGCGGCGTCCTCCACGACGCGGCCCGGGTGAAGGCTGCTGCTGGGGCCGTGCGGGAGGGGCGGGAGCCGCGGGAGCCGCGGGAGGGCGCCCTCGGCGGCGAGCAGGCTGAGGCGTCTGAGCCGACGGCTGGGTGGAGGCAGCAGCGGGCCGTCGGGGCAGAATATGTCTTATAGCCTCAGTCTGCTTCTGGGCGGTTGAAAACTGTTGGGCGAAGTCTTCAACCGCTCCGCCGAAGAGGCCAGCCTGGGATATGGGGGCGTCAAGCAGACGAGTCCGCTCAGCGTCCCTCATATCGGCCAGGTTGAGCCAGAGGTGTCTCTCCTGGACCACACTAGTGGACATCACCTGACCCAGGGAGCGTGCGGTCACTTTCGTCGCCCGGAGAGCGAGGTCAGTGGCGGCACGCAGCTCATTGAAGAGCCCTGGGTCAGTCCTCCCCTCGTGCATGTCCCTGAGCATCTGGGCCTGGTAGACCTGCAGAGTGGCCATGGCATGCAGTGAGGCGGCTGCCTGCCCCGCAGCTCTATAGGTCTTCGACCACCAGGGTCGACGAAAACCTACAGGCTTTGGAGGGGTGCTTAGGATCACCACGGGAAGAAGCGCTCTGAGGACACAGTTGCATCGCAACAGAGCGTTCAACCATAGGTACCCCAGTGTACCCGTAAACAGCCGCCTGATCGAGAGGAGGAAAGGCGGAGGAGGTCGCCGAGCGATCACGGGAAGACAAGGGTGTCTTCCAGGACCTCGAGACCTCCTCATGCACATCCGGGAAGAAAGGCATTGGGGTTGGACGCCGACGTGAATCGGCGGCCGCCCCCAAAAACCAATCGTCCAGACGCGAGCGCTCGGGGCAGGGTGGCGGATTGCACTCTAACCCGATGCTCGCGGCTGCCCGGGAAAGCATGGCCGTCAGCTCGGGATCAGGATCGGGCAATGCTGACGCGCCCGGAGGCGGCAGCACAGCCGACCCCTCATCTCCCGAGGACTCCTGCCCACCTTGTGATGCTGTGATCGACATAGCATCGTCATTAGGAGCGCCAGACGGCGCACTCGGTCCGCCGCCGACCGTTGGCCGGGACTGATCGAGCGCATCATCTGGTCGGCTCGCGGGTTGCGGCACTTGAGAGGGGGATGTGGCCCGAGGACGAATCGTCGGTTGTTGTTGCCACACCGTCACCCTCAGGTCACCCTGGCCACCAGCCGAAGTACCAGCTCTATTTGCACTAGAGCTGGTAGATCGGGGTGTGGATGAGGGGACTCTCACTCTTTCGAGATCACTGAGTCTCGACCGTAGTGTCGCGATGGTCATGTTTCCGCAATGAAAACATGAGTCATCCACAAGCGCTGCTTTGGCGTGCTCTAAGCCCAAACACGCAAAAAAACAGCGATTGTGCCCATCTAAATCAGACAGCCAGTGACCACAACCAGAAGGGCACGGGCGATGCATCTTTAAAAAGACGTGCCACGCGCTTTGCTCTTTTAGAGAGAAGGAAGATCCCCGCAGATACTGAAGCGACCAGGGAGAGAACACACACACACTGGCAGATCACTGCTCAGATCGCAGGGAATGTGCACTCGCTGGAACTCGCTGTCACACCAACACCTGGAGGGAAGCTCGTCTCGAAGAGGAATAAAGAGATGATACTCAGGATGGCTTGTGGAGTGAAGGATTAACTTGGCTCCGAAAGCGAAAACATATCTGCATGTTGCCGGCTCACTTCCTTATATACCCACACTGTGGGGCGGAGTTACGCTATGCAAATTCAGCAGACCCATGGCATTTGCTTGCCATTGGCTCGTTTTATTAATATTCGAAGAGGATAGGCTTCTAAGCGAACCCCATTCGTCGTCATTCGACGTAACTCGAAGTGACAACGAAAGGGAACTGCCTCTCCACAGCATCCTGGTCCTCTGGCGATTGAAATGATTCCTCCCAAAAGTTGAAACTCGTGTCAATGAAGAACTTGCTTCATGGTCATACCAGCCTGCAGCCTCCACTGCATTTGGCAAAAGATCCACAGACACTCTCTTTGGCATCCTCCATGAGCCAAAACATTAGGAATCCCCTTTGCTAGGGAAAAATAAATAAATAAATTAGACAAAAGAACATGCATCTAATCAACATAATTTCAGTAATTTGATAAGGAAAGGGACTTTTAACAGATGATAGAAGGTCATTTACAAAATCGGAGGCATCCATGACAGTTAAGGCCTGTGGCATTTACAGTGGCAGTCGATTGATTCACAATTACATATGCCTGAACACTAAGATCTACTGCGATAATTAACAGGCGCTATCATGAAGTAATATTTGCCAAACATGTTAGATTTTCCTGAATGTGGTGTAGAATAATTTACATCCAAAGATTTTCAACATAAAAATTTTAGAGGAAACGTTCTTGAACTAAAAACAGCAAAAGGGAGACTGACACATTAACCTTCATAAACCCTGGTGAAAAAAATATATGTTAAGTATACTTGAAGCCAGACTAATTATTAGTATACTTCAAGTGTGTTAATGATTAGTTAACTTAAAGTGTGCTATTTTGAAACAACTAATTTTGTACTAAGTATATTTTAGTAGTAATTAAGTTGTAGTAAAGCATAACTTTAAATCTATTTAGTGTACTTTTGTGTGCTAAATTGGAACAACTTTAAGTATATTTAGTATACTTTAAGTATATGCCTGTGTAGGGACTAGTTACATACTTGATTAGTGTATTAAAGTGTTTTTTATTTGTGTTACAAGTACATTACAAATTAATTACAAGTGTCTTCGAAACATACAAGAAATATAACATAAATGTATAAAAAATATATATTAAGTATACTTGCAGCCACAATAATTATAAGTATACTTCAAGTGTGTTAAGGATTAGTTAACTTTAAGTGTGCTATTTTGAAACAACTAATTTTGTACTAAGTATATTTTAGTTGTATTTAAATTGTAGTAAAGCATAACTTTAAGTGTATTTAGTGTACTTTTGTGTGCTAAATTGGAACAACTTCAAGTATATTTAGTATACTTTAAGTATATGCTTGTGTAGGGACTAGTTACATACTTGATTAGTGATAATAAAGTGTACTTTATCTGTGTTACAAGTACATTACAAAATCATTACGAGCAATATACAAGTCTATTATTTTTGAGTAAAAATGATATTCTCCGTAATACCTTTGGCTTAATCCAAATACTACAAATAGCACACTTTGTCTTCAATAACAAATGCACATTAAAAAGTGTATTTAAGCACATATTTATTACCAATGTACTTATAGTGCACTTGTTAGAAATATGTTAAAAGTATGCTTGTTTTTAGCATATTTCTTAAAAGTGTAATTAAGCATATATTTATTACCAATTTACTTACAGTGCACTTATAATAATAATAATGCATTTTATTTGAGGCGCCTTTCAAAACACTCAAGGTCACCTTACAACGAGAAGTAGCAATCACAATATATCAATAAACACAATGTCAATAAAAACAGCAATAAAAGTGCTAGACTTGAGTGCACAAAATTAGTCAAGGAAGATAAGCAGTTCTGAATAAGTGGGTTTTAAGTTTGATTTTAAATTGGACTAAGGAATCTGAATTACGGATGTTGGCTGGGAGAGAATTCCAAAGATGTGGAGAAACACGGCTAAAAGCCCTGTGACCCATGGTGATTAGGCGAGCAGAAGGTGCATGGAGGAGACCCAGTGAAGAAGAACGGAGAGTTCTAGAAGGGGTGTAAAGCTGTAATAGGTCAGAAAGATAGGGTGGAGCAAGGTTATGAAGACATTTGTATGTAAGGAGGAGAATTTTAAAATCAATTCGGAATTTGATAGGAAGCCAATGTAGCTGGTGTAGTAATGGGGTGATATGTTGCATAGATGAAGTCCGGGTTATGATACGGGCTGCAGAATTTTGAATCAACTGAAGTTTATGAAGAGATTTATGTGGTAAACCAGATAATAGGGAATTACAATAATCAAAGCGGGAGGTGACAAGTGAATGAACAAGAATAGCAGAGCTGTGCGGAGTGAGAAATGGACGGAGGCGAGCAATATTACGGAGGTGAAAATAACAAGACCTGGAAATGTTATTAATGTGAGCCTGAAATGAAAGGGTGCTGTCGAAGATGACCCCCAAGTTCCTAACCTGATGGGAAGGAGAAATGGATGAACCGTCGATGGATAGAGAGAAACTGCTGGACTTAGAGAGAGTAGAATTAGTTCCAATGAGAAGGATTTCAGTCTTATTGCTATTTAGTTTGAGGAAATTTGCAGAAAACCAGGTATTTAGTTCATGCAAGCAGTTGGTAAGACAGGCAGGGGGAAGGAAGGAGTCAGGGTTGGTAGATATGTAAAGCTGTGTATCATCGGCGTAACAGTGGAATTTAATACCAAAATTTGAAAAAATATTGCCAAGTGGGAGGATGTAAATTAGAAACAATAGGGGTCCTAGGACAGAACCTTGGGGGACACCACATATAACCGGAGAAATTTGGGAATGAAATGTTTTCAATTGTATGAAGTGTGTACGGTTAGAGAGATATGAAGAGAACCATGCATGAGGAATACCAGTGATACCAATGTCAGATAAGCGGTTTAAAAGAATACTGTGTGAAATTGTGTCAAAAGCTGCACTCAGGTCGAGTAAAACAAGAATAGATAATAATCCACCATCAGCAGCCATTAACAGATCATTTGTTACTCTCACCAATGCTGTTTCAGTGCTATGGTGAGAACGAAATCCTGACTGAAAACACTCATACAAGTTATTGTGACTAAGGTGTGCATGGACCTGTGCTTCCACTGCTTTTTCAAGAATTTTTGAGATATATGGCAGATTCGAGATGGGACGGAAATTGTCTAAGTTGTTTGGGTCAGCACCGAGTTTCTTAAGAACTGGGGTAATGGCAGCAATTTTAAGTGATGGTGGAACAAAGCCGGAGCTAAGAGAGGTATGTAAAATACGAGTTATAAGAGAAGATAAGGAACAACAGCAAGCCTTTACCAGGTGAGTTGGTAAAGGATCAAGTAAACATGTGGAAGAATTAGATTTATTTATTAACTGCAAAATTTCTTCTTCAGGTGGCAAATTAAAAGAAGAGAGGAGCGAGAGGGGAGAGTTATTTGAGACACTGTGCGGTGAATTACAGTAAGGAGTAGCCAAAGAGGCCAATTGTTGGTGGATGGAAGTTGTTTTTCCATTGAAGAAAGACATGAATTTATCACATTGAGCAGTGCAGTACAGGTGTGCAGGAAGTGCATCAGGAGGTTTCAGAATACGATTTACAGTTGAATACAATGCTTTAGTATTACCATCTCTCGTCTCAATTAAGTGAGAGTAAAAGACATTTTTGGCAGCATTAAGAGCATCTTTGTATAGATGAATGTGTTCGCTATAAAGTTCTTTATGTATCATGAGACCAGTTCGTTTGTAAAGGCGTTCCAGGCGCCGGCCCCTGGTTTTGAGCTGGTGGAGTTCAGGTGTATACCAGGGCACAGAATGAGTGAATGATACTGTCCGAGTTTTAAGGGGTGCAAAACTGTCAAGAAGCTGTTGTAATTCAAGGTTATAAAAGGTGACCAGGTTGTCAGGAGAAGTAAGATGATCACTGGGTGGGAAATTAGTAATTGCAGTAGTCAAGGCTGAGGTGTCAATCTTTTTTATATTCCGAAATGACATCAAGCGCAGTTGTTTAGATTTAGAAAGTGGGACATTAACATTAAAAGAGAGCAGTTTGTGATCAGTTATAGGTATTGCATCTGCAGCACAGTCCTGAGGTACAGCTCCTGAACAACAGACAAGATCCAGAGTGTGGCCTTTAGAGTGGGTTGGAAAGTTCACGTATTGTTGAAGACCAAAACTGTCTAAGCAGGAAGTGAACTCTCTTGTGAGTGGGTTGTTGGGACTATCCACATGAATATTAAAATCACCCAGGATAATAAGATTAGGTGATAGGGTGCACAGATGGGTTAAAAATACAGACAGTTCATTTATAAAAGTATTGCAGTATTTTGGAGGTCGATAAATAACTGCTAAGACTGTGGGTGATGGACCGCTGATGAGTAAAGCAGCCGATTCAAAGGAGGCATACGTTTGTACAGGCAACGGGGATGTTTTATAAATAGAGTTGTGAAGTATCGCGAGACCTCCCCCGCGTCTAATGATGCGAGGTTGCGAAGTGTAAACAAACCCAGGAGGACATGCATGATTTAACTCTAGGAAGTCGTTTTCTTGCTGCCAGGTCTCAACTAAGCAGAAAAAAATCGAACTTACTATTGTCGATAATGTCACTGATTAGGAGACCCTTGTTGGAGAGTGAACGGATATTAAGAAGAACAACTTTGAGTTTATTTCCACAGAGCAAAGGGCTGGCCATTCTGGATATGGTAGTCAGCGCGCTCAGGTCAGTAGTCCGCCGAGTTTTCCTTGCTGCTCGGGGAGTCGAGGTCCAGAATTATCTTATATCCTTCGAGTCATCATACCGAAAGCCCCGACGGGACCCACGATGGATGTATTTGGGACGGGGACGATAAAGGATATCCAGGTGAGGGTAGAGTGCAGGCGGAGGTCCAGCAGAGTAACACCGCAGCCGGTGGAGTTCAGTCGCTGTATACAGAAACAGCGACGTCGTTGAATGAAACAGTGACGTTAAAACAATCCAGATAATGGCAACACATGAGAAAGGATGGTAAATCCACATTGTGTCAGTCGGTTGCAGTTTTCAGGAAAGAAAATAAAACAAACAAAACGTCAAAAACAAACAAAACAAACACCGGAGAGCAGCGGCAGACAAACACGCCAGCGTTCACCCAACCGGAAGCAATATGTCAAGTGAGAGTGGCACTTCTTAGCAATATGTTAAAAGTATGCTTGCTTTTAAATATATTTTTTAGAAAATATACTAAAGTACTATTATTTTAAAGTGTGTTAAAAGTTGTATTATAAAAATAGATAAGCATGATGCTAATATACTTTTAATATATTTAAAGATAGTATTTTTTTGTAGTATATTTGCAATGTACTATTGAACAAGGGAATATATTTCAAATACAATAAAGTATACTTTTTTTTCACTAGGGAATGGTTAACGAAAAGGGTCAACTCCAGATACAGTACATCTAATTGGTCCATTCAGTGTTTTCAAACTGACATTTATTCGCTAGTGTTTCTCAAACCTGTCCTGAAGGACCCCCAACACTGCACGTTTTCTTTGTCTCCCTAGTCAAACACACCTGATTCAACTCATCAGCTCATTATCACATGGGTCAATGAGCTGATGAGTTGAATCCAATGTGTTTGATTAGGGAGACAAAGAAAACGTGCAGTGTTGGAGGTCCTTCAGGTTACAGGTTACATTATGTGTCTAAAGCACTAATTGTATTTTCATTCCATCTTAAAAAACACGACACTCACGGCTACAACATTACAAAAATACATAGACATGGAGTAATAGTATTTATTTTATTTGTAGTGATATTATTTAATATTTTTACTAATGATTTACCGTATATTTTAAACAAGGCTAACATTGTCATGTACGCTGATGATTCAACTATATATACATCAGCAAGTACACATATGGAATTAGAAACTGTTCTAAATATAGAATTACAATATGTAGTAGATTGGATCAAATTAAATAAACTGGCATTAAACACAGTAAAAACTAACTGCATGATTTTAGGTTCAAATTATAACATTAATCAAAATCCTGTAATTAATATTAAAATTAATAACGCAATTATTGAACAGGTGCATGAGACCAGACTGCTGGGTGTAATAGTTGACTCTAGATTATCATGGAAAAAGCATATTAATAATATTATTGCAAAAATGGGAAGAGGTATATCTATTATGAGAAGACATGCACATTTTTTAACTACAAATATTATGAATTATGCGATGAAAGCACTAATATTGACATACCTCGACTATTGCCCAGCAGTTTGGTCGAATGCCATTGGTGAAAATATGAATAAATTACAACTTATACAGAATAGAGCAGCTCGTGTAGCACTTAGGTGCAGCTAGGAGAAATATTATATTAATGCACAAAGATCTTAATTGGTTGTTGGTCGAAGATAGACTGTTGTATTCACTGTTCATTTTCATAAGAAACATTTCCATCTCAAAATTGCCTTCTGTTTTGTTCAAGCATCTTTCTTTTAGTGTAGACAATCATCAGTACAGTACCAGACATGCAACTAAAGGCAACTTCACCTTACCCATAGCAAGAACAAATGCCATAAAAAACACTGTTATGTTCAGAGGTATGAAGGAATGGAATAAACTACCAAAACATATCATGCTTACTAACAATGCTAATAAATTTAAATTAAATGTAAAACAGCATCTATCAAAATAATACATCTGACTGTTTATATTTATTTATAGATGTGTGTGAATATGTATGTACATGCACATGTGTAGGTATATTTATAGGCGTATGTGTAGAATGTGTTTTTATATGTGTATATCTCATGCCCGTATGAGGGTACATATGTACGTTGATATGTGTATATACATGTGTATATGTATGTGTATGTGTTTGTGGATTTACCTTTTTAATTTTTTATGTACATATTTTTCAGGACCCCAGGAAGAATAGCTGCAGCACGGCTGTAGCTAATGGGGATCCTTTCAATAATTATTATTATTTTTTTTAATAGTCAAAGACGTCCATCTGGCACGTTAGCACACCACGTCAACTGAGATTAAATGGAGTAAATAACAACACGCACACAAGCTGAATGAGTATAGCCCAGAGAGAATATAAACAAATCCACAGTGGACTTGCTTTGGGACATTCTAAAACGCATGAGGTTTAATGCATTAAGACCGTTATACTAAAAGACGAAATTCAGAACACCCTCTTAATACAGCATACTACGTACAGGCAAGCATATGAGCTCAGAATATAAATGCGACATGATTAATTAGCTACATGTTAAGTGTAAGGCCCGGCTGATCGCCCAACTTCCGGTTTCCGGCCAGCCGGTGAAGGACGCGCGTGTTACCGTCTTTTCAGCGTCTCAAAGTAATTTGGTTAAATAAGACACATTTTCCTCATAAGCAATTATCTCGTTTTAATTTGAACCCATGAATTAAAAAGGTTCAATATGACAAAATAAGATTATGCTTACACTTAAAATTGTTAAAATTAGATGCATGATATGAAAATAACTTAAACCATTAATTGTACCCAGCATACGTAAATATTACCAGAGAGAGAGAGAGAGAGACAAAGGCAGAGAGCCTTTTGCTCAAGAGCCGGCCAGCATCCAAAAAAAGAGAGCGTGACCCTCTGGCCTACAGACCTTGGCATGGGGTTATTTCAATTAGTAATTTGCTTATTTAGGTTAATTTTGTTTCTTAAATCAAACGTTTAAACTTTTTTTGGCATATTGCATGCTATTTTAATATACATCCCACGAATTGTAACTTGTCGTTAAGAAAGAGAAACATTTTTAAACCTGGTCTTTATTGCAATACTGTTAAAAAAAAATGTAACCTTAAGTAATTACTGTGAAATTAAATGTTGATACCTGCACATGTCTAATAAATAATTCACACTTAAACGTTTTACCTGGAATCCGGTGAGCATTCCAGGACTGCACCACACGTTCAAGACCAACTGTAGCTACCTGACAAGATAGTGCAGGTCATCAAGATAGTGCAGGTCATCAAGATAGTGCAGGTCATCAAGATAGTGCAGGTCATCAAGATAGTACAGGTCATCAGGTCATCTTCCATGTCCAGCTCCTCCTGGTTCACTGATTGCATTAGTGCCCCTTTCAGTGGATAATTCACCCTGTTGTTTACTTCAGGCCATATTCTTTCAATAGTGTGATTCTGATTTTTTTAAAGGAAAAAAATTAGACTAGCACAACAGCTACATACAGTTAAGGAAGTTAGTTTATTACATACAATCTTGGACCTCTGGAGCTGTGGTTCTTAAATCTGGTTGCTTTAAGGAGGTATTTCTACCTGATTCTACATACAAATTCTAATGTTGTTGTAGTGACCTACTTCAATCAATTTGTTGAAACATAAAACAGGGGAAAGCCGTTTTAACCTAATTGAGTTACGTCGACTTAACATACAATACACGTTCGACACATGTGCACCTGCTCCTTGCTGATCGACGAATTTTGCTTCAATTAGAAATTGTGATTTGGGATCATTAAAAACATTTAGTTGAATCAAAGTGAAAATCGCAATTGACAGCGATACTCTTCAGCACAATGGTAACCACAACATTTTATGACAGAAACTCCTTTAAATGTCCAACTGAATATTAAACATTGACACAAACTACTAACATCTTTCCCTTTACTGAAAACCCCTAAATTCCCTTTCCTATTGCAGTCCCTGACAAAGCATGCTACAGATCCACCACTCAGGGCGTCGTCTATAATCGTGAGCTAAGTTGATTGTAGAGACAATTGGTTGCAAAGGCTCTACCATCTACTTAGGCTTACGATGCTAAACGCTGCCATGTGCTGCGGATCTGTATTTCACAGCATGCTTTGCCAGGGACTGCATTAGGAAAGTAAATTTAGAGTTATTTTTTTTTAGTTTTGCAGGGAACAATGTTGGTAGTTTATGATAATGTTTAAAGGTCATTTATGTTGGACATTTAGATTTGTTTCTGTGACTGAATTTTGTGGTTACCATTGTGCTGAAGAGTAACGATTGTGCTTAGGCTGTGGGCTCTGAATGTTTTGTTCCTAATCCAACTACACTGTACAGATCAGAAATTTTACCTGAGATAAGTTAATAAATTGTCTTTAACAAAATTATATTTCTGTTTGTTATTAGTTTTATTTTAACAAAATTATATTTCTGTTTGTTATTAGTTAATTCAAAAACTATATTTGGATTTCATTGTAAAAATTTGGATGTTCCACAATGAAAAAAATATTTGTAAAAAAGTTGTATGATGTTTATAATAAATCATCTTTTTACTATGAAAATAATAACATAGTTTGTGCAACCTAAAATGTGGAGCATTCACACACTAACACACCAGTTTCTCCTGCATGAAAAGTGTCAAGAAAAACTCCTTCCCAAGATCCACCCTGACCTGGTCCCAAATGCCATATTCTAGCACAGCACTTCTGCAAGACAACAAAGGCATATTTATACAGGTTAGATGGTAAACTATGCACAAAATACACATTACACATTAATCAATATGTTTGAATATGATCACATTTTCAGGGCAAATGCTCAGATAACAGTTGAATCAAGTAAAGTTTCGGGGAAAAAACGAGAATTAACGTATGTTTATAATCTTTATCCATTACATTCTCTAACAACAAAACAAACAACTATTTATTCCCAAAAGTTTTGGATGAATATGACTATGGCCTGTTTCTGGACTACAATCTGCCATCTCTTTTTATCCAATAATCTATTAAGACGGGCTTCACTACAGGACTGGGTTTCTTAAACTATACCTTAAGTTGTACCTTAATGTTAATACGTGATTCCTGAAACATTCTTAGTTAAGTATACCTTCTTTAAGACATTCGTTTGTAAGGTTGGTCTGGTTCACTCTTAGCTATTCCTTATCACTGTTGACAGTGTCACTTTGCTAATGGCCACCACTGCAAAAAGTCTCTTTACATCTCAGTCTATACAAATATAATTCTAAAGTAGTAATAAAACCAGTGTTCAATTAGGCTAAATTAATTTTGTTCATGCAAAGAATAAAATTGTAATTACACTGATGGTTGTTAGCTTTTTAATTAGTAAAGGCTTAGAAGTCTATTTAAAGGCAAACTATGGCAGAGATACAGCGAATAGTAACTTGTGCTATATCAAAGGCGGCACCTTCCGCGGACCAATTTAGTGTATGTGCTCTATTTCATCTGTAAAAACTTTAGTCCCCTGGCTACTATGTCAGAGGAAAAATAAATAAATAAGTAAAATAAAATCGCCTGCCACGGCAGCAAATTCAACAGCTTTTAGATCTTGCTTTAGGGAAATCCAGCTTTATCTGGAAATCCAGCCCAGATATCGTAAATTTATGGAAGCACATCAAACTACCCAAAAAGACAGCCCAAAAAATACACAGACAGAAAATTTCAAGTTACCTGTAAACATCTTGATATATGACCAAGTTGTTTTTTACTGGCATAGTGGAGTGTCCAACAATTTTACTGGAGAATCCATCTATAGCTGCTACATGGGTCACACCAAACATGACCATCTTTTTATTTTGGTCTATGTGTAATTTGTGACCCGTGTAGTCAGCGCTGTAAGGCACTGGATTTATGTTCCGACATCCCTTTGAAATTAAAAGATTACATTCATACATGTGAAAAAGAGAAAATAAATCACAGAGACAGCGATTACTATGTATTGCCTACACTAGAAATATCATGTAACATCAACACAATTTTACAGGATTTCTCAGTTACAGTTTTACATTCATGCTAGAATTATTTTTGTATTAACCTTTATTTAATCTAACAACTTTAAAAGCATGCCATTTAAACCAACTGAAATAGCAGACAACACACGTTTTTTTGCCAAAATACAAATATAATACACATCTATAAAAATATAAAATTACAACACCTACATTGTATCGAGCTATATTGTCACAAGGTGACGAAATTAAAACTTTTTTTCTTGCAAGGCGGAACTAATATTCGCCGAGATTGCCTCCTGCCGGACCCATAACAACGGAACACCGGGCTAGTTCCGGGTTAGCGCAAAAAATCCAGGGGGGCAGTGTTTCGGAAGACACTGAAGCATCCCCGGGCGCCGCCATTGGCTAGCGGACCCCCACCTGCTGTTAGCATTCCATTGACTCCCATTCATTTTGGCGTCACTTTGACAGCGAATAACTTTACATCTGAGGCGTTTAAAGACACCGTTTGTCCATTGTTTATTTCTAAAGAAACACGAAAAGAAGCGCGACTCTGTTGCACAAGTCGAAAAATTACCGTATGGACAGGCAGAGAAGCTCGCAAGCAATCGGGAGGACGTGGAGGCATAAAGTCAAGGGAGAAGCCCATAGAGAGGGATAAAGTTGCTCCCGCTGCTAGCTCATGGACAGCTAATACCCACGCTCTCCGTCTCTGCGGGATTCGGAAGGGAATGATTCAGATTTCTCTCGGCACAGCTACTAGAAGACCTACAGGTTGCTCACGTCACATCTACGTCGTCAAGCTCAGTTTGAGCCTGCGCAGTTCGCCTTGCGATCAGGAAGTGAGTGCTTCTAATTGACTTCATTTCTCTCCGTTAAAACCTATGGGGTCGCTGTGTCCAGTTTATATACTGTCTATGAAAAAATCCCCGCGAATGGGGTGATCAGCCAAAATCGCCGGCAGCTGTGCACGAGGGGATTGAAGCTCCGCGATTGGGACACGTTGCCATTAGGGGAGGATAATAGGAGAGAGTACAGACCAAAGGGAGAGAGTTACATAATTATAGGATGTAGAAAGTATGAGGTACAGAGAGAGATAATGAAGAATCATTTGAGGGAAGTAGGGGTACAGGAATTAACATTAAAAGGGTTGTTGAACATAGATGACAGAGCACAGGTTAGAATATTGATAACTTTTTTAAGGGAAACGGGTTTATTTGATAGGTTATAAGAATAGAGATAGATATGTGAGTTGAAAAGTGAGTTGGGTAATGATTGACTGTCTGTGTGATTAGAATTATTATTATTTAAATTTTTTTAATTTTTTGGGACCTAGAGTGTAAACCTATCGTCTGATTCACACTCCGGAGCAGAAGGTGGCGGTAATGCACCGAAAGCTGGTTGCCAACCGCCGTTAAAAACAAAAAAGAAGAAGAAAGGGAGAGAGTTATTTGGGGACTGGGCATCTCGGAGGAAGCGTGAGCGGGGGAGAGGAGGAAGTGGGGCTGAGGAGGAAGTGGGGCTGAGGAGGAAGTGGGGCTGGCAGACAGGCGCGGCACTGTGAGTTTAAGAGAAGGACCATGCTGACTCAACTGGAAGGAGAAAATCGCTGGACAGTAAGATCGTTGTGAGAGACTGTGAGTAGTCCAATCGATCTCCATCCTCTCTCTCGTGTCTATGGGACTCCCTGATGTGAATGCCAGGTCAGAAAATGGGCGACGTCCATTTATATATGTATTTCCCACTGAGTGCTGAAACTGAAGTGATGAAGTGATGTGATGCACTGATTTGATGTGTGAAGTGTAAACTTAAACCCGCTGGATGTCCATTACTTACCTGAGTTCCTATCACGTTCTAAAGACATAAGAAGAGGCTAACACTGTTGTACTCCACAGATATTTGAGTGTATTATCTGACAGCCCATTGTGAAGAGGATTACGTACCTGTATATTCACCTGTCTGCTTTGCAGCGAACTCCCTCCCGCCGTAAGCTCTGTGTCTGCCGGCCCTTCAAGGGGATTACGTGCCTGTATACTCCCCTGACTGCTTTGCAGTGAAGCTCTCCAGCCGTAAGTTCTCTGTCTGTCACTTGCTGAAGAAGAGGGTTATGCGCCTGAATACTCACCTGACTGCTTTGCAGTGAAGCTCCCCAGCGGAGAAGAGAAGAGGAGGAATATGTGCCTGTATACTCACCCGACTGCTTTGCAGTGAAGCTCTCCAGCCGTAAGTTCTCTGTCTGTCACTTGCTGAAGAAGAGGGTTATGCGCCTGAATACTCACCTGACTGCTTTGCAGTGAAGCTCCCCAGTGGAGAAGAGAAGAGGAGGAATATGTGCCTGTATACTCACCTGACTGCTTTGCAGTGAAGCTCCCCAACGGAGAAGAGATGGAATATGTGCCTGAATACTCACCTGACTGCTTTGCAGTGAAGCTCCCCAACGGAGAAGAGATGGAATATGTGCCTGAATACTCACCTGACTGCTTTGCAGTGAAGCTCCCCAACGGAGAAGAGATGGAATATGTGCCTGAATACTCACCTGACTGCTTTGCAGTGAAGCTCCCCAGTGGAGAAGAGAAGAGGAGGAATATGTGCCCGTATACTCACCCGACTGCTTTGCAGTGAAGCTCCCCAACGGAGAAGAGGTGGAATATGTGCCTGAATACTCACCTGACTGCTTTGCAGTGAAGCTCCCCAGTGGAGAAGAGAAGGAATATGTGCCTGAATACTCACCTGACTGCTTTGCAGTGAAGCTCCCCAGTGGAGAAGAGAAGGAATATGTGCCTGTATACTCACCTGACTGCTTTGCAGTGAAGCTCCCCAGCCGTAAGTGGGCCTTCGGCGGGTCCGCAGGACGGAACGACCCTGCTCGGAAGACTCACCATTTTAATTAATTTTATCCATTTTTATAGTCAATAAAATACTGTTTGTTTGAAGCCTTGTGTCTGTCCTCCTTGCCTGGCTTCTGTCCGACTCCCCAAGGGTGGTACGGGTCTCAGGGGTGGGTGCAGCCTGATTGGCCCGCCCCGACCTGTGACATATGATAGGGCTGATTAATGTTTCGAAGCAATTGTCCCACTTTGCCTTCTGACGCTTTAACTCCTTTTGACGCCAGGTACCCAGTCATCATTTTCCTTCCATAGGTTGGTCCAGTCTGTAACGGCATTGGGTCATACCATGAACATTAGCTCAAATGATCTATAGGGAATTTTAATGACTAATCATGAATATGATTAAAGGTATTGCGGAGGATCTTTCCAACTTTTAGAAAAGACCCGCCCTCTCCAATTTCTATTTGCTCCCGACCGAGAGGGAACGCCTACTAGCAGTGATTTTAAATGGATTTCTCCAAATAGCATGACAAACTTTACCTGTCTAGTAGAATCTTCGCGACTGCGGCATCAGTGGGAAGCCCAACATGTGCTTTTAGCGCACGCCAGCGTGTGAACGGCCTTACGTAAACATATCACCAGAATGATTGACACTTAGGTGGACCAATAGTATACACTACCCACCCGGAAGAAGAAAATCCTCCGCTATACCTTTAATATATTGCATATTACAGATACATTAAATTATCGAAATTGAAAATAGATAGATTATATGAATATATGAATAATCAATCACAAACTCAATAATCTTATTTCAGATCGATTATGAGATAATCCTTAAGGGAAATTAATGTAATTATCAAATCGGTGTTCGTCCAGCAAACGACCATAAGATTAACCTAGCAATTTCTCAATAAAGTTGTCCCTTCTTATAAACTCCAAGAAATATTAACTTTCCTGGGTTTATAAAATTAAACTACCTTAATGTAATAATAACCATAATAAGAGCAGGTAGCTTTTATGTCGCAAATCTCATTGACCTTGTGTTTATGGCATTAAAACAGTCACCAGTCATTTTATAATATTGTTTTAATAAATGCAAAACTACAGAATATACGGACTACACAATATACACTGATTATATGTCTATGTACATAACTTACAGTAAAACAAATACAAGACAAAACGGAGAACAGATGAGAGAGGGAGAGAGAGAGAGAATGAGAGAATGCTCTGAGGATGAGAGCGACTTGGAGCAGGAGGTTCGAATGTGAGAGAGAGAGAGAGAATAGATCACGAGTGATCTATTAAATGGCAAAATCACAGACCTTTGAGAGCCATTAAATGCATCGAACCTTAAAACATTAAAACTCGTTAGAGTTGATACTTGCACAGTTCTTTGTGTGAGTGTCTGAGAGGAGCGCAGGTTCTCGTGCCGAGGCGCGTTCCCTCGTTAATCCTCGGAGCAGGGCGCAGACTGCTTCAGGGCGCAGACAGTTTCAACAGACTTAAAGACGCCGTGGGGTGGGGTGGGGTGGGGGGGGGGGGTGTTTAACTAATGTCTCTTTGGAGGAGTTACAGAGATGTCTTGTCTTTTCATACAATGAAGATGTGTTTGTATCCCTAATTTGACCAGATGCCATTGTCGCTACAAGTCTAAATGGAAAAAAATAAGAAACTTGCAGATCACACATTTATATCACTAAAAACAATAATAATAATGACATTATGGAGGAGTTCGGCCAGGATGGTTGGCTTGATAGTTTGTGGTGCTGCTTCAACTTATTTTTTTAAACGAATAATAATACCGGTATACGTTACACATTGTGGTATCATTGATATGCAACCTGTAAATTATACATCTACATTTCTTTGTTTTTAGGGTCAGGTATATAGTCAACTACTTGTAGCTGGTCGTTTTGGTTCATGATTATGAAAATGCAAAGAAATATTTAACTTAACAGCCTACATTTAGTTTTATGTTGCTTACCTCGGTAATTGCCTTTGCGACATCAACCTCTAGTTGGGAATCCTGTACACGCACTCTCTTTAACCCCCGTTCAGCACTAACGCGGCGTATGTTAGCTTTTGATGCACCCCTTGAAATGCCACATTCAAATCGAAGAAAATCTGACACTTGCTCGTCCGTGGGTCCATCATTTATCATTCTTTGTATAGAATCTAAGTACGGGTCCAGTTTTGACTCCATGCCACAGCAGGAAACTCAACTGACAAGAACGAATTCAGCGCCAAATCAGACGACCACGACTCATAAATATTAATTAGGCTACGTCGAGTTGTGATGTTAAGTCCAACCCCGCCTTCAGAAGTGAATAAAGTAGTCTGCTCTTTCTTGTAGTTCAGGCACAAAAAAGATAATACTTAGTGAATAATCAGAATGGTGAAAATTGCATGTAAAAGGAAGTGAAGAGTTTTGCTTGTGTCTTGTAAACATCTTACTGTGACTGAAGTCAAGGCTTATTCTAGATAATTTCTAGTCTTACACACTTATATGTCTCAATTAATGCAATACTTAGATTTCAGAAACCACTGTTTGTGAGGAAAGCACAGAAGAAAGAGTGTTGTGTCAGTGAGGAAAAAATATATGAAAAAATACCAAAAATACTAATGAAGAATCCCTATAGCTATACTGTGCATACTTGCCAGCCTCAGACATCCAAACATCCAAAGTGGCTTTGAGTGCCTTGTTAGATCTTATCAATCTCCACATCCTGATTCAACCAATGGTGTTCTAGATAATTTATACAAGTTCATGAAATCCTTTCATTGTGACACTTTTGAAGTCCAGATTACAAAGGTCAAGGACAAAGAGCAACTTAAAAAAACGTTAAAAACATATTTGGTGGCACTATTTACAAATCTTACGGTGCACTAAATGACCCAAAATTGACGAATATTTCAGTGTCATGGAATGTTGAATGTGTTTCAATTTTCAAATCTTTT
This sequence comes from Phoxinus phoxinus, assembly GCF_949152265.1. NCBI lineage: Eukaryota > Metazoa > Chordata > Actinopteri > Cypriniformes > Leuciscidae > Phoxinus > Phoxinus phoxinus. Next base: position 2,611,670 of record NC_136880.1, read on the forward strand.
CACATCTGGCCACATCAACTCACAATCAACAAGCTCCTCCCTAATCTGAGGGCAAAGCATGTTATTCTTGGCAGTTTGTGGTTTGGGCCTAGAAATGAACTAGTTTCTGCAATCATTTGTTAAGACATTGCGAAGACTTGAAAACCATGGGGTTCCTTGCCAGTGGAAAGGATAAAAATCAGGCTAGTCCTTGTTTACCGTTTGCTTTGCATTTGTGATTCAGTGCTGAGAATGTCAAACAATGGAGAGAATGGATGTAAATAGTGTTATCAAAAGGGCAAAAAGCTGGATACTGACATATTATTTATACAGTAAAAGTGTATACAGTATACTCATACCTCTTGAATGTTGAAATGTCTTGGATGTTTGCATAAATTTATAATTTTGTAATGGTGAGTAATCATTATTTTTTATAACTGCCTGTAATATTCTTACCCTTACTACTACTATTTATTATATATATATAGTTTGTTTTATAGCTATTATATAAAAAAAATGTTGTACTTAAATCTAATAAACAAAAATGGTAAAATTGCAAAATATCAGACTTTTACTGTCTTTATTATCCTGTAGAATCCAAAACATGTTGGTTTATTAGTTTATTTATTTTTCATTTGCAGGAAATAATCCCTGCAGGAAGACAACTTTCCTTCTTGTACATTTGTTTTATTTCTGCATGAGGTGCACATTGTCAAGACTATTCTGTTTTGTCTTTGTTTGCATTGTGTTCACCTTCTGTTCGCTCATTTTCAGCTGACCCAGTTTTCACATGTGTTTCTTTCTCATTCCTGTCCATTGTTAATTAGCTTGTTACTCCTCATTTGGTTGACTATTTACAGTCCAATGTTTCCAGTTCTTTGTTCTTTGTCTTTGCAGCACAAGTTCAAAATATATAATGTAATGTCAGGGCTCAACATAAAAAAAATTCCCCACTGGCCCCCGGGGCCAGTAGATCAGAGTTTTGCTGGCCCCTTCTATATTTTTACTGGCCCTGAAAGAAATATAAGGAAAAGCATGGGAAACCATTTCTGGCATATCAGAATGGGTGCTGAACATAATAAAACGAGGTTACTCGCTGCAGTTCGCTCGCAGACTGCCGCACAGGGGCGGACTGAGACCAAAAAGTGGCCCTGGACTTTCTGACCCACAGCAGCCCACCACATCCCACATCATAACACATTGGCTCATTAATGTGCAGAATAATTTTTAACACTACTTATAGCATAAAAATATTACACAATACAAAAATAAATGCTATTTAAACATTTATTTTAAATAACACAACACATATTAAATAATATTTGTAAAACAAAGGGAAACAAACAGAAGAACATTAAGACACACAACAATATTAATATAAAACTATCAAGACATTAACATTTTGCATTAACATGAATCCTCATGGCATAGGCTACTATTAGGCTATCATGTGATATTAAACTTGCTTCTTTTCTTCCAGCTTTTCATCCATAGACAATTATTTGTAATTATCTGCTCAGATAAATTCGCAGTAACGGATCAATATCTCTCTCTCTCTCGCTGTAAAATTAAACGTGAAAGGGGGCGTGTTTCAAGATACTCAATGGAGTAGACCAAACTAATTAACAGGGAGGGAGGGCAATACACTCACATGCACACAAAACACACTGCTTGTCGGCCGCGCCCGCGCGATCGATTCACTCATCCATTTGCATAGAAAATAAATGTAATATTATGATTTCCGTCATTTTTAAAATATATTCGTGTAGCCTTCCGAGTGGGCCGGCCCACATTGGCCAGCCCCTACGGTGAAAAGCGAAGTATCACATCTACTTGGCGCCGAAATAGCGAAACTGCTGGGAAAAGGGGCTATAAAGACCGTTCCTCTAACGCAGAGCGAGTCGGGCTTTAACAGACGCTACTTTCTCGTCCCCAAAAAGGGTGGTGGTCTCAGACTCATCCTAGACCTCAGACGTTTGAACAAGCGCTTATGAAATGCTCGTTCAAACCAACAATACAACCAATCCTCGCGCAAATTCGCCCGTGAGATTGCATGGTTTATCTCAGTGGATCTGAAAGACGCTTACTTTCAGATACAGATAGCATCCCGTCACAGGCCATTCTTGATATTCGCCTCCGAGGGTTGAGCTTATAAGTACAATGTCCTGACGTTCGGTCTGTCCCTAGCACCTCGCAGGCTCGCACGTTCACGAAGTGCATGGACACGGCGCTCGCCCCCCCAACAACAGAGTATGCGATTACTGAACTACCTCGACGATTGGCTGATTTTAGCTCAATCGGAGGCAGAGCTTATAAGTCACAGCCGGAATATTAAATAACCTGAAGTAACATTGACACTCTTCGCGCCACTGTGTGTGACGAATTGCTGTTTGTTTTGCTGATGGCCAGTGACTGGCCAATCAACTAGCCCGACATACTCTTTTACTGGCCCCGGACCATCGGGCCATTGCTTATGTCGAGCCCTGGTAATGTCCTTCACATGTTGTCAATATGCCATGCATGATATCATCATTCCTACAGGATACCTGCAAATATCCTGGAGAAAAATTAATCTGTAGGTAATTTTAGTAAAGGTGATTTTGCTTCTGGATTTTTAGGAGTTCATTTATTTTGTGCCAGTAGATAAATAAACACAAAACCTGCATCACTTAGGCTACACATTTAATTTATTAATATGTGATCTTTTAACAGATTAAAAGCCTAATCTGCAGTTCTATTTATATTCTAGGGGAAACTCTGCGAATGTTTCAATGCAACTTATAGGCTATTCAAAAAGCAGTGCCAGTGTCTTCAATGTCCCCTATTAATAATTTTACTGTATTATTCGATTTCTGGAACTATAGCTGATTACTTTAGCTGATTTCTGCCTGGGTTCGGATAATAGGCTTAATAGGCATTAAAACACATTTAAGAGTTCTTTTTAAAAAAATGTATGGTTTAGCCTATATTTGAACTTGAAAGTGCTTATAGACAAAATAAATAGCCAATTAATTTAAAAACGTACTTCACGTTAGGCCTTTTGTCGGCACTTGTCATTATCGGAAGTATCCATGTATGGTCCATATACAGATCTATCCGCCCCTCTCTTCCATTTGAAGAAGTGCCATCGCCAATTCATTGCCAGATTGGATCTCCCAAAGAAGGTTACTTACTTACTAGCAAAGATGAATTATCTTTTGTTTAAAGGTAATAAAAGAGTGTCTTTGAAACTGGAGGACATGCGGGCAGATAAGATCGCTAGGATTTTCCAGGTGTGTCTAATAAGCCAATTAGTTTAATTGGTTGTTAATATGATATGCTATTAACAATAAATGCGCCTCGCCACGTGGGACGTTTGTTGAGGCCTACTTAATTTGACCATGTTTGGTTTACATTTTATAGGTGGATACGGCTATCTTTATTTAACTGACTCGACCAACGTAGCTGTGTTTCCACTGGACAATGGCGATTTCTGCAGTGTAGACTTGGATGACAGGGGGCATTACGAGGTCCACGGAGGTGAAAGGCCAGCTCTAGCAACGCCTCAACGCAGCTTTGCATTTATGCAAGCGCCGTCCAGTTCACCACAAGCTTTTAACTTCACCCCGCCACCGAGAGCGAGTACTGTGAGGTCATATCAAAGGTACATTTCTTTAGGCTATTTTTTTTCTTTCTACTTTCCTTTCGTTTCCTTTTTTTTCTCTCTCTGATTTTATCTGGTTATGCACCATGTCAATTTATTCATTGTCAATTTATATATTAAGTGTGCTACACTAATGAAATTTGAAAACTATGAAGCCATGTAAGTTCATCTATCGAAATGACCAATTCAGTATCCGGTGAAACAATTGACAATTATGATTTCTTGTCATGACTGTGACAAGCCTTTTCTAAAATATCCATCCAAATGAATCATCCATAAAAAAAGGATGGTTAAATGAGGGATGGATATGTGGATATCTATTTATTATAGACGGATGCTTAAACCATCTAGTATATAGATAGAATAGTTTTGAATTCTTTGTGTTCAATATAAAAATATTTTCAAGCAAGTGTTACAATTAACGTCACCCATGGGATAAGTTGTAATGTCACAGGTCGAGGTGGGCCAAGCCAGACTGCACCCACCCCTAGACCAGGATCACCCTGAGGAGCGTGTCAAAGGAGGAGGCAGGAGACAGGAATAAAAAGAATGACAGGCTTTATTAAATATAAAAACAATTTGAAAATCCTAATCTAAAATTCCTCTTCCTTCCTCTTCCCAGGAATCCAAGGCAAGTGGGGGGTCAGGCTCACTTCCTTCTGGCGCTGGTGCCAACTCGCAGTGGTAGGTACTGAACAGGTGGGTATCGCAGATGAGTAAATGAGTCAGGCTTACTTCCTTCTGGCGCTGGTGCCAACTCACAGTGGTAGGTACTGCACGGGTGAGTATCGCAGGTAAGTAGGTGGATCAGGGCTACAGCAGACTCAAGTCGCAAGCGGAGCGGGGCTTTGGCTGGCCCAGACAGAATCAACGCTTCAAATAGAGGTGAATAGCTCTCACATGGGTGGCAGGAGACAGAGTCAATAGCTGAACAGGGCTTTCACTGGGGCAGACAGCATTCAAACTTCAAGCAGAGGTAAACAGTTCTCACGTGTGTTGCAGGAGACAAAGTCACAAGCTGAGCGGGCGTTCACTGGAACAGACGGAGTCAACACTTCAAATAGAGGTGAACAGCTCTCACGTTGGTGGCAGGAGACAGAGTCATAAGCTGAGCAGGGCTTTCACTGGGGCAGACAGCATTCAAGCTTCAAGCAGAGGTAAACAGTTCTCCCGTGTGTTGCAGGGGACAAAGTCACAAGCTGAGCGGGCGTTCACTGGAACAGACGGAGTCAACACTTCAAATAGAGGTGAACAGCTCTCACGTTGGTGGCAGGAGACAGAGTCATAAGCTGAGCAGGGCTTTCACTGGGGCAGACAGCACACAGACTTCAAGCAGAGGTAAACAGTTCTCACATGGGTGGCAGGAGACAAAGTCATAAGCTGAGCAGGGTTCTCACTGGGACAGACAGCATAAACTTCAAGCAGAGGAAAACAGTTCTCACGTGTAGTGTGCGCACGGGGGCTTCTCCTTCTGACATCCAACAGGTGACTGCAATCGATCTTGCTAGACTCTTATGATGGACGGTAGACCAGCATAACACATGGGGAGTGCACGGCGATAAAAGGTAAATCTTCCACACACACACGACAGTCCAATTCCAAACATGCAACGTGATGGGAAACGTCAATTTCAGCACTACAAATCCACTCTTCAAGTGCAAAGTAAGGCCAACACTCACCCAGAGGTCTCGATCTGAAGAGCCGATGATAGTCAGAGTTGGGACAGATGCGGCGAATAATTTCCTCACCACTACAAGCGGCTTCACTTCGCTGGTTTCAATGGCCGAGGGGGAGGCTAGAGATCGACAAGGAATCAGTATATTTCACTCAGTGCGATGTATACAACGTGATCCAAGCACTTCAAACCAGTATCCAATTTAGTGTAGAAAACATGCGTTTATGAGATTCAATTTGTCAATCACTCATCTCACTCTTTCCCAGTCCAGACGACGAATTCCACTCTTCACAACTGCCCTCGGATCCCACAAGCAACACTCCTCTTCTTTCACGATGGTCCTTCAGCTGCAACACTCCACAAACATTTCCCAACGGGAGAGAACCACACCAGATCGCCGGGGGAAGACAAAGAAAACAACAAGCCCGCACGGAGAGAGAACACTCCAGATCAACGGAGAAGAAACAACAACAGCCTTCTCTTCCCCTTGTGTTTTATCCTCTCAAAATGCTGGCGTGGCCTCAATCAGACACTCAAAGTGAAGTCTCCGCACCTGTTGCCAATCTGCCGTTTAGTTGTCATGACAACAGATACACACACCGGCCCGGGGACAGTGTTACACTGAAAGCGCCCCGGCGGGAACACTTCTCTTGTGAAATCAGTTCCGGGGATTATTTGTCACCCCGTGACATACCCCCCTGCCAAACCGTTCTAGTCCCGAGAACGGTCTCCAGACACCCAGTCTCCGTACCTGGCTGGAGGCTGACCCCGATTCTCTCGCTGAGAACGTCGTGGTGGGGAGATGGGTGCTTCAGGTCGTGGTGGGGAGATGGGTGCTTCAGGTCGTGGTCCTAGACCTAGGCCCCTCGGGATCACTGCCCATCCTACCAGCGGGGGCATCCAAGTCGTCTCGGCCGGTGGGTTCTCTACCACTGGCTTTGGGTAATTCGGGCAAGGGCGGATCAGGTTACGGTGTAACACCCGTTCGGGGCCCGTCTTCCCTTCGGGCCGTAAGGCATACACAGGTTGGTCCGGATGGGGTTGTCGCTGAACGACGTATGGCTGGGCCTCCCATCGGTTGCTCAATTTTCCCTTCCCTTGTCGGCGATTGTCCCGTAGCAGCACCCTCTCCCCGGGCAGTAGCGGGGCTTCTCGGGCCGTCCTATCGTACAGTCTCTTGTTCTTTAACGCCGCCTGATTAATCCGGCCAGCGACCTGTTCGTATGCGGACTGGAGGCGTCGGTGGTGGTTCGCTACCCAGTCGGACAGACTACTTCCCTCTTCTCCCCCAGTGGTTCCCATAAGCATATCCATTGGGAGCCTCACATGTCGGCCGAACATCAGGTAGGTAGGGGCATAACCGGTGGTACTGTGTATGCTATTGTTGTACGCCTGCATCACTGCTGGGAGCCGATCAGCCCAGTGGCCCTGCTGCTCTTCCTCCAAGGTCCCCAACAAGCCCAGCAATGTTTGATTGAATCTTTCACACCCCCCGTTCCCTTGAGGATGATAAGGGGTCGTATGGGTCTTCTTACATCCGTACAGTTGGCATAATTCATGGATCACCTTTAACTCGAAGTTGGCCCCTTGGTCTGAATGGAGGATTTCAGGGCATCCGAATGGCTGGATCACGTACTTCCAGAGGGCGTTAGCAGTGGTCAGGGCAGTTTGGTCCATAGTGGGGATGGCCCAAGCATGTTTAGTGAACAGATCGGTGACAACGAGAATATTCTGGATCTGGTCCACCGGCCGTCCCAGGGTGAGGAAGTCCATTGCCACCATGTGCAGAGGGGCCCTGGCCTGAATCGGGACCAGCGGTGCCCGCGCCTCCCTCCTGGACTTGAACAAGTTGCAACGTGGGCATCTCTGAAGGTAAGTCCTGGTGGTACCCTCCATCCCAGGCCAGTAGAAATGTCGTCTCAACAAAGCCAATGTCCTCTCCTGCCCTTGATGTCCCATCCTAGAATGGTACGCCTCCAGTAAAGCCTGCCAACGACCTGCAGGGACCACGATCTGACAGACCTCTTCTCCTCGGCCTGGGTCCTGAAGCGTCCTACAAAGCACCCCATCCCTCAAATAGAGCCTTTCCCTCTGTCCCAGCAAGCCTCGCACACTCCGGGTCTGAGTTCGACGTTCCGCCCCCTCGGGCCAGATCTTCTGCTCCAAACAGGTCCGTACCCGCAGCACATCTCCATCTTCGCCCTGCCACAGTCTCCAGCGTTGCGGGTCCCACCCCCAACACGGAGGGGGGTCCTCAGGTGTCTGCCCTGGTGCCTCTACAACTCCCACCATTAATCCCTCGTCGGACCCCAGTTCTGAGGTCAGTGTATGGCCTGCCGATCCTTCACCTGGTAACCTGGACAACACGTCAGCGTTGGTGTGCTCTCTACCTGGCCGGTACTGGATCTGGTAATCGAAGTTGGCCAGTTGCGCCACCCAGCGTTGCTCCACTGCCCCTAGTTTGGCCGTTTGTAGATGCACCAGCGGGTTATTATCCGTGACAACCCGTACCTTGGCTCCCCACAAGTAGTCTTTAAATTTCTCGCCCAGCGCCCACTTCATGGCCAGTAGCTCGAGTTTAAAAGAGCTGTAATTCGAGTCATTCTTCTCTGCGGGGTGTAAGCTTCGGCTTGCATAGGCGATCACTTTCTCCTCTCCCTGTTGTTTCTGCGCCAAAACGGCTCCCAACCCTAGTTGGCTTGCATCGGTGTACAGGATGAATGGTTGAGTAAAGTCGGCATAGGCCAATATCGGGGCCTGCAAGAGTTCCTGCTTGAGCTGCTGGAAAGCGGCTTCACAGGCTGGGTCCCATCGGATGGAAGGGGACCCTCGACCCCGTGCTCGACCCGTGCCTCCCAACAGCTGGTTGATGGGCTTGGCGATTCTGGAGAAGTCCTTAATGAAGCGCCTATAGTAGCCCACGAAGCCCAGGAATGACCGAACTTGACGCACCGTCTGGGGAGCGGTCCACTCTTGCACCGCCCTCACTTTTTCTGGATCAACGGAGATCCCTGCCGCACTGACCACGTGCCCCAGAAACTTGACCTCTTTACGGAAGAGCTGGCACTTGTCGGGTTGTAACTTCAGTCCGTAGCGCTCTAGGGAGCGGAAGACTTGCCCAAGATGCTCCAGGTGGGACTTGAAATCGGGGGAGTAAGTGATGATGTCGTCAAGGTAGACGAGGGTGGTATCCATCACTTGGCTGCCCAAACACCGCTGCATCAGCCGCTGGAACGTGGCTGGAGCGTTGCAGAGGCCGAACGGCATCCGGTCCCACTCATAGAGACCGAAAGGGGTGGTAAATGCCGTCTTCTCCCGGTCACGCTCGTCCATCTGCACCTGCCAATAACCGCTGGCCAAGTCGAGGGTAGAGTACCAGGCAGCTTGAGTGAGGCTCGTAAGAGAATCTTCAACCCGCGGCAACGGGAAAGCATCCTTCTTGGTCACCAGGTTCAACCGGCGGTAATCCACACAAAACCTCCAGGAACCCGTCTTCTTGCGGACCAACACTATCGGTGCGGCCCAAGGGCTGCTGCTCTCACGAATAATCCCTCGGTCAAGCATTCCTCGCAACAGGGTGCGGACCTCGGTGTACAAGGTCGGTGGCACAGGTCGGTAGCGCTCTCGGCTTGGTGCAGCATCCCCAGTTGGAATCTGGTGCTTTACCACGTCAGTGCGGCCATAGTCTTCCTCGTGCGTAGAGAACAGGTGTTGCCATCCCCTCAAGAACTCTTGCAGTTGTCCCACTTGTTCTTCCTCCAGCCCGTCACCCCGTAAAGACTCTCCCTTTAAGTGAGCAGGCAATCCTCCTTCTACCTCCTCCACTCCTGGACCGGCCCGCGCTAAAGCCACTTCGACCACTGTAGGACTCACCCGCTTAAAGTTAACTTCGCCCTGCTCACGAACCTGCTGTGGTCTTACTGAGGTCACCCGGGCCAAACATTGGTGATGGTACAGGTGGATAAGAAAGGGGTTCGTGTTCCTCACTCTTACTGAGACTCGGCCTCCCTGAACGGTTGCCAGTCCTCGAGCTATCTCTACCTTGGGACCCTCTTCGTGGGGCTCCACCATCACCCACTCTTGCGGATGGTAACGTCGAGGGGGCAGCCTGGCCCAGACTACAGCCTCACTTCGAGCTGGGATGGACAGGGCGTAGCGACAGGCCACTCTCCCCGTGCTTTCCCGGTCATGCTGTTGTTCGGCCAGACATATCCGGCGGCAATCGGCCCTGATACGGTCCCACTCCTGTCCGGCTGGGGTTACAGCTGCTCGTGCCGGTCTACTTCGGAATAGCTCTTCCCAGCAATCCGAGATGACATTCATCCCAATCAGGGCACGATGGGACCCTAGACACGGGTCTCGGACAACTACCACCCCCTTCTGAGGCACTACAACTCCATGGATCTTCAAATCGGTCACAAGGTATCCTACGTACGGTATGTCCAGTCCATTTGCCCCACGCAGCGTCAACCAGGGGGCATCCACAGGCGATCTACCGTTGGTGCCAAACAGCTCATGGGCCAAACTTTCGGCGAATAAGGTCACTTGGGAGCCTGTGTCCAAGAGACAATGTATCTCCTGACCATTAACTTGGGCCACCACCACCGGGCAGCGGCCTATCAGGCGACTCTGGGGGGATGTGGAAGAAGAGGGGTCTAATACGGGGGTCCCGACCACTTGACCCACAGTGGCCGGAGACTCTAAAAACCCCCTTGTGATGCCCGTCGGGCAGAGCATTGGCGGAAGTAATGCCCCGGCTCTCCACAGCCATTACAAATGGGCCGCCCATGTTCGTCCCACTGGAATCGGGAGCCCACTGACCGGGGAGGACGGCGTTCAGAAGGGCGATTCCCGTCGGAGTAAGCCCGTTCCCGAGAGTGAAAAGGTGGCTGCAGGCGCTCTCGACGAAGCTCTTCCATGACAGACTTGGACAACTCGGACATTTGTTCCTGAACATCTCGCTTCAGTTCTTCCCGGAGGACCTGCTTCCAATCGGGTGCCGTGATGGCCAAGGGGGATTCAACGACATTGGTAGCCAAACAGCTGGGGGTTTCCACATGCTCCGCCTGGTCGCGCTCAAGAGCCAGGGCTTCTTGCCTCAGCTCTTCGAAAGTCATGTCTGGTCCTCTCCGAAGCTGCACCCGCAGGCTCTGACGTACGGGACCCTCTCGCAGCCCCAACAGGAATTGATCTCGCAGCAACACCTCTCCTTCCCCCAGGCCATGGTCCTGCCTTCCCGTGAGTCTGGAAAACTGCTCCCGCAGTTGCAAGGCGAATGCCCGAACAGATTGCCGGGGACCCTGGCGAGAATTGAAAAACTTCGTCCTCAGAGCGGCTACCGGAGTGGTATCTCCATACTGCCCCGTAAGAAACTCAAAGATAGCCTGGACCGTCGCACGGTTGGCTTCTGGTGCTGCCTGAACTTCTCTTCTCGCCTCCCCCTCCAGAGAGTTCAAAACGAACTGGACCTTCTGCAGAGCACTCAGACCTTGAAGCCCCGCCAGGTATTCCACCTGGGTCTTCCACAGGGACAGACTTACTTCGGACCCCGGGCCTCCGTACCTCGAGGCCCATGGGGCACCCATGAAAATCGGCATGACAGGTTGCCGAGCTCCAGGCTCTTCCTCCTCCGCCATCTCAACCTCTGATCGCTCAACTCAAGGTGAATCCTGCCGACTACGCCAAAATCTGTCACAGGTCGAGGTGGGCCAAGCCAGACTGCACCCACCCCTAGACCAGGATCACCCTGAGGAGCGTGTCAAAGGAGGAGGCAGGAGACAGGAATAAAAAGAATGACAGGCTTTATTAAATATAAAAACAATTTGAAAATCCTAATCTAAAATTCCTCTTCCTTCCTCTTCCCAGGAATCCAAGGCAAGTGGGGGGTCAGGCTCACTTCCTTCTGGCGCTGGTGCCAACTCGCAGTGGTAGGTACTGAACAGGTGGGTATCGCAGATGAGTAAATGAGTCAGGCTTACTTCCTTCTGGCGCTGGTGCCAACTCACAGTGGTAGGTACTGCACGGGTGAGTATCGCAGGTAAGTAGGTGGATCAGGGCTACAGCAGACTCAAGTCGCAAGCGGAGCGGGGCTTTGGCTGGCCCAGACAGAATCAACGCTTCAAATAGAGGTGAATAGCTCTCACATGGGTGGCAGGAGACAGAGTCAATAGCTGAACAGGGCTTTCACTGGGGCAGACAGCATTCAAACTTCAAGCAGAGGTAAACAGTTCTCACGTGTGTTGCAGGAGACAAAGTCACAAGCTGAGCGGGCGTTCACTGGAACAGACGGAGTCAACACTTCAAATAGAGGTGAACAGCTCTCACGTTGGTGGCAGGAGACAGAGTCATAAGCTGAGCAGGGCTTTCACTGGGGCAGACAGCATTCAAGCTTCAAGCAGAGGTAAACAGTTCTCCCGTGTGTTGCAGGGGACAAAGTCACAAGCTGAGCGGGCGTTCACTGGAACAGACGGAGTCAACACTTCAAATAGAGGTGAACAGCTCTCACGTTGGTGGCAGGAGACAGAGTCATAAGCTGAGCAGGGCTTTCACTGGGGCAGACAGCACACAGACTTCAAGCAGAGGTAAACAGTTCTCACATGGGTGGCAGGAGACAAAGTCATAAGCTGAGCAGGGTTCTCACTGGGACAGACAGCATAAACTTCAAGCAGAGGAAAACAGTTCTCACGTGTAGTGTGCGCACGGGGGCTTCTCCTTCTGACATCCAACAGGTGACTGCAATCGATCTTGCTAGACTCTTATGATGGACGGTAGACCAGCATAACACATGGGGAGTGCACGGCGATAAAAGGTAAATCTTCCACACACACACGACAGTCCAATTCCAAACATGCAACGTGATGGGAAACGTCAATTTCAGCACTACAAATCCACTCTTCAAGTGCAAAGTAAGGCCAACACTCACCCAGAGGTCTCGATCTGAAGAGCCGATGATAGTCAGAGTTGGGACAGATGCGGCGAATAATTTCCTCACCACTACAAGCGGCTTCACTTCGCTGGTTTCAATGGCCGAGGGGGAGGCTAGAGATCGACAAGGAATCAGTATATTTCACTCAGTGCGATGTATACAACGTGATCCAAGCACTTCAAACCAGTATCCAATTTAGTGTAGAAAACATGCGTTTATGAGATTCAATTTGTCAATCACTCATCTCACTCTTTCCCAGTCCAGACGACGAATTCCACTCTTCACAACTGCCCTCGGATCCCACAAGCAACACTCCTCTTCTTTCACGATGGTCCTTCAGCTGCAACACTCCACAAACATTTCCCAACGGGAGAGAACCACACCAGATCGCCGGGGGAAGACAAAGAAAACAACAAGCCCGCACGGAGAGAGAACACTCCAGATCAACGGAGAAGAAACAACAACAGCCTTCTCTTCCCCTTGTGTTTTATCCTCTCAAAATGCTGGCGTGGCCTCAATCAGACACTCAAAGTGAAGTCTCCGCACCTGTTGCCAATCTGCCGTTTAGTTGTCATGACAACAGATACACACACCGGCCCGGGGACAGTGTTACACTGAAAGCGCCCCGGCGGGAACACTTCTCTTGTGAAATCAGTTCCGGGGATTATTTGTCACCCCGTGACAGTAACATTATTTTGCATTTCTGTCAGTTTTGGTGTAATTGTAGCTTATGAGAACGCCATACTCGGCTCTTACTCTTGAGCCAAAACCGAAATGTTCGGTGCTGCCTTGCTCTCCCTCGGTTTCAGATTTAAGTGTGGAAAAAATGGCTCAAATTGCTCCATACCTACAAAGTTTAAAAGAAACCCCACACTCACTACTTATGTACACTATATTCGGCAGGCTCATGTATCATGTCAGCAATTTTGAATTTCCTCTAAACAAAATTGCCATTTCCAGGCATCACCAACTAATGCCTCCCAGACTTTTATTCAGATCAACATGATATTTCGTCTGTACATTTAAAGGCCTTTGCACAGTGCACACTACTAAATTAGTTTAATTAGATTGTTGAAGAGCGTGTCTGTGGCCCTTTTAAATTTGCAATATTGCCCACTGTTTTCCTAAAGCCACTGGTGGTAGTGGCACCTGTGCAAGGGCCTGATCAATGGTGCTTTTTAGCTCTAATTCATAATGTCATTGTTATAATGTTATTGTTAATTCATCATTTTGCATGCTTCACAAATATCTTTTTTGTAAGGTTTTATAGATCCATACACCTGTCAGATATCCGAGACGGGCGCCTTGCATCAAGCAGGGTAGTGGTGGTGCGCTTCATGGAGTCGGAAGCAAATGTACCCAGCATGCTGGACAAAATTAAACTGGCAATGGGTAACAGTGAGGCTTATGTTATTACTGATGTTCACGGCAATGAGGTCTTGGAGTCAGAAGGCACAACTGGTAAATATGGGTTTGGTTTCTCATTACCTTTCTACAAGTGTGATGTTACAGACTTTAATCAGTATTGTCAATACAGGTTCATGTTATTGGAGGCAGAATTCAAGGAAATTCCATGCTGTGGAAAGAGCTGCATTCAGGCAGTGGCAGCAGAGGAAGGCTCAAATGAGGTAATGATATTATGAAGTGTGGTGTGTATCACATGTTATATGCATGCATCAAATGGTAACATTTAGGGATGTAACAATATATCATGTCACCAGGGTTGGGGAGTAACGGAATACATGTAACTGCGTAATCAGGATACAAAAATCCAGTAACTAATTAGTTAGTTGCGTCAAAAAACGTAGTAATCAGATTAGTTATATTTTGAAAAAAGGGGGAATACTTTCAGGATTACAATGATTTAATTTAAAACTAAATAAATCAGTATTTTGGCATAATAACACTATATTAAGCGCTGCTTGATACAGTAGTTCATGGTCCTGTTGTCAGTAATGACTCGCATGCGCTAATAACAGCTGTCTACAATCTCCTCGGACGCGCAGAATGAATCACTGCTTCTAGAAACGATGCTTCCGCGGGTAAAAACGCTTTCAATTCATAGATGCTAGAATCTGTAGAAGTTAGGAGAGTATTTATTATTTTTTATTTTATTTTTTGTACCCAAAATGTCCTTTCTTAATCACTTCTCACTTAATGGGATGTTCACTGTCTAGGTAACACAGGGGAACTCCCACTGCCAACGCCCAAGTTCAGTCAGGCAAATTAAGAAAGATCACGACTTTAGTCAACATGTAGGCCTATTTTTAAGTAAACTAATGTAGATTGTGTGTAGAATTTTAAATGTTTTTATTTTTTCCTTGCAGCCTATATGTAAAAATAAAACAAAATAATCTGTAATACCATACTGTAGCCACTACATGTCTGTATATCCTTTACATAAATATATATTCAGGGCTGTGAAATTCTAACTTTTATTTATTAATATTTGACCTTGAAGTAATCCAAAAGTAATCAGATTACATTACTTTCATATTGTGGTACTTGGATTACGTTACTGAATACTTTTTTTAGGAAGTAAAATAACTGTAACGGAATACATTTTTAAAGTAACGCTCCCAAGCCTGTATGTCACACTATCACAATTAAAAAATACAACAATATGTATCGTGGATTGTAGCGATCTGTATTGTAATCACATAAAATAAAAATTACTGAGAATTAATTTTACAGATTTTCAAGTCAGTACAACATCAAACTACTATATAATTCTGACTACCGGGGGAAAGTTGTGATTAAAAAAAAAACACAAAAAAATTAGTTACATTTGTTAAGAGCATAAGAAAAGCATTTTTTTTTTTTTCACTGTTAGACCTTACCAGGTTTTTCTACAGTAAAATACTGGGAAGTGGCAACACTGTTGATTATTGGACTTCCCTTTCACATCTAATACTGCCAAATACACACACCGTTGGTTCTGTCTAAAGTGCAAGTAAACGGTCTGATGTTAGATGTGTGTGTAGCACCCTGACCGCCTGGTTAGGGGAGATATAGAGTCAGGACACGGAGCTGCTGCAATATCTTCTGAGTCTCTGTATTGTCTCACATTAATGCAAACATTTCTGCATTCTCATATGTCAATCAAACGTATAACAACATATCTCTTTAGAGAAAAACACTATACAGAAAAAAATATAGATTTACTCACACACTGTAAAAAGTAAAACATTGCTGTTTTTCGTTTGATATATATTTTTTCATTCCAATAGCCAAAAATTATTAGATTGTTAAGTAAAATTACATTTTGTAATTTGTATGTGTCTTTCAATCTATTTTCTTAGATTGATACAATATAAAATTATAACATTACAATGAAATTTAAATTATACATTCGATCAAACTACTTTTTATACATTCGATCAAACTACTTTTATTCGATTAAGCATTTGTATTGCGCATGCGCACACATGAAAACGTCTCGGGTTACGACTGTAACCCTTGTTCCCTGAGGAGGGAACGAGACACTGCGTCGTTGAAAACGACTCTTTGGGGACGCTCCCTAAGCGTACGCCTCTGAAGTATGAATGAAACTAATCCAATCCTGATTGGTGTTGCGTCGTGACGTAACGTGACGGCATAACCGGATGCATAAAAGTGTCGCCGGCGCACACACACATTAGCCTCGCGATAAAGCAAGCCGCTCCCAGGCGTTAAGGGGCGTGGCAAGACGACGCAGTGTCTCGTTCCCTCCTCAGGGAACAAGGGTTACAGTCGTAAAAACGTTGAAAACGACTCTTTGGGGAACGAATACCCACTAGGCCACGCACCGAAAAAGCCTGTCCTAGAGTGAAGCTGATCTCCTGCACTTAAGCTAGGACGAGAGCACTCGTGCGCCAGACGCACTAAGGAGGTGAAGACAATAAAACCTGATGAAAGTGTGCGGGGTAGCCCAACCGGCTGCCTCACAGATCTCCTGGAGGGGCACTCCCGAACGGAGGGCCCTAGAGGACGCCATGCCTCTGTTAAAATTAGCCCTTACGGCCAAAGGTGAAGGCAAATTGCGCACCTTGTAGGCCTACTTATGGTTTGTTTGGATGCCGGGAGCCCCTTAATAGGTGACCCAAAACACACTAACAGTAGGTCCGACCTCCTCGAAGAAGAGGACCTCTCAGGTAAATACTCTGACTGGCAGAGCAAAGGAACCTCTCTTATTCTGCCGACACTTGAGGTGGAGGATGAAATGCTCGCAGGACCATGGACCTAGCCATGTTAGAATGCACTTAAGGCACATAGCTGGGTCTCGGGTGCAGGATGGCCTTAACTCTGCCGGGGGCAAAACCCCAAGCAAGCTGGCGTTAGTGCCAGGGCTTGGAGATCTCCCACTCTCTTAATATTTTAAGAAATAGCTAAGAGAAAGGCTATCTTGAACGTGAGGTCTTAGGCGAAGCCGACTGGAGGGGTTCGAATGGAGCCAGGGATAGCCCTTCGAGAACCACCGCCAGGTCCCAGGAAGGAACCCTGGACCTGACTGTCGGTCTCATCCTCCATGTACCATGGAGAAATAGTATGACCAGCTGGTGCCTCCCCAAACGCCCATCACTGGCAGCCACGTACACCTTAAGTGTGGACGGGAAGAGACCCAGAGAGAAACGATCTTGAAGAAACTCCAGAACTGAAGCCACTGGGCAGTTAACTGGATCTAACTCATGTTCTCTACTCCAAGTGGAAAAACATACCACTTGAGGCCATATAATCTCCTAGTAGACGGAGCCCTAGAGCTAAGTATGGTTTTGACGACCCCAGCTGATAGACCGGCATCTAGGTACTGGACCCCCTCAGGGGCCAGACCCACAATTTCCACAGCTCCGGGCGAGGGTGGAATATTGTGCCCTCCGCCTGAGACAACGGATCCCTCCTCAGAGGAATCTGCCACGGCGGAACTATCTGAAGTGAAATTATGTCTGAAAACCATACTCGGGCCGGCCACAACGGGGCTATCAGAAGACGACTGATGCCCTCCTGACGGACCCTCTCCAGGACTCCCGGGAGCAGAGCGATCGGGGGAAAAGCGTACTGGCGAAGCCTCGGCCAGGCCTGTACCATGGCATCCAACCCCAGTGGGGCTGGATGAGTGAGGGAGAACCAAAGTGGACAGTGGGACGTCTCTCGAGACGCAAACAGATCCACTTCCATTGGTCCAACCTCTGCCATATCAACTTCACCACCTCTGGGTGAAGTCTCCATTCCCCGGGCCTCCGCCCCTGCCTCGACAGGATGTCTGCTACCTGATTCTGAACCTTCGGGACATATATTGCTCTAATAGATAATAATTTCCCCTGGGACCATAGATTAATCTGATGCGCCAGTCTGGATAGAGGGCGCGATCTGAGTCCCCCTTGTCGGTTCAGATAAATTGATGTCTGGGAGGAAGCTCCTCAGAGCCCTGAACACAGCCAACATCTCTAGGCAAAATATATGTCAAAAATGTTGATGGTTCTGCCACAGACCCCTGGCAAAGCGGCCATCCACGGCCGCGCCCACGCCAGTGAAGGAGGCGCCTGTCGAAAACGGTTTTCCGGCGACATGACGCTGCTAACACTGGCCCTTGGGACAGGAACCAAGGTTTCTTCCATATTAATTAGGGAAACAAAGACATCGGCGCGTAACCCTGATTGTTCGGAACGGATTCCCCCTTGGGGAAATCCCCTTGGCTATCAGCCACCACTGAAGGGGCCTCATGTGTAGAAGGTCCAAAAGGTATTATGTTGGACACAGCTGCCATGAGGGCCAGCAGTCTTAGAGATTGCTTTATAGTGATGGCCTGGCCTAGCTTTATCCCGGACGCCATGGCCCGGATGGACTCGATACACGCGGGAGACATATGTGCCCACATTGTATCCGAGTTCCATACCACGCCCAGAAACGTAGTTTTCTGAGCTGGTACCAACACGCTTTTTTTCGTGTTGAGTCTCACCCCCAAGCTCGGAATACGGCCAAGGACGACATCTCGATGCCGAACTGTCATTGCTCGAGACTGAGCCAGAATGGGCCAGTCGTCGATTAAATTAAGTGTAAGGATGGCCTGAAGCCTCAGTAGGACCAGAGCTGCATCCATACACTTGGAGCTTTTGCGAGGGTAGAGTGCTAGGCCAAACGGAAGAACCTGAATTTGGTACGCTTCGCCCCCGAAAGCGAACCTCAGGAACCTCCTGTGTATTGGAAGGATGGAGCACGGAAGTATGCGTCTTTTAGACCTATCGTGATAAACCAGTCCTCGGACCTGATTTGATTCACGATGAGCATCTTGAACCTGAAGCTCCTCAGAGAACGATTTAAGTGACTCAGATCTAAAATCGGCAGGAACCCTCCATACTTCTTTGGAACTATAAAGTACCGGCTGAGAAATCCGGACTCCCTGTCTGGAGGAGGAACCCATCATATGGCCTCTCTGACCAGTAAAGAGTATACTTTTTGTTCCATCACCCAATCCTGCTTATACGCAGGACCCATGCAGATATGTTGGGTAAGCGTTTGACACGCTTCAACAAAATCTATTACGGGAACCAGCCCCTCGAGGCTGGTTTCGGGTATTCTTTGAGCATTGTTCTCGACCCCCTGAAGCAGATGACCGGCAGGGATTAGTCGAGACCGATTTTGTAACCATAGTCAATGCCCTTTTTCAAGCTTTTTGGAGCGAACACAACGGTATGCGTTCGCTGGAAACTGATGTGGCCCGAAGGGTCTTGGACGGCGGGCAACCACATAATTTTCCTAAGGGCTCCGCTGTGAGAACAACCTCAATTGCTCTACAACTAAGGGTCTAATTTTTATTTCAGGTAGAACCTCTTTCCTGAAGCCCTCTTGCGTGAAGGACGGCCCTCTGGTCATCCTTCTGATCAAAAGAGCGAGATAGATTTCTCTGTTGCCAAACTCCCGAGAGAGGGGCTCTAGAGGAAGGAGTGGGGTTATATCCCATGACTTAGATAACTCATTATATAAGTCAGGAAAAATAAATAAATAAAAATGGTAAGCTCTGGCACTGATGTTGTGATTGTTGCTGCAGGAAGTGCTCATATCCTTTTTTCTTAGATATTTATTAAGCGCTTCCTGTCTAACATGTGGCCAGTTGACGGATCACAACACGCTATTAAGCCTCGATGTTGCAGATTTTTTATTTTAAACATCGGGTGCTTGTCACGGGCAGAAGAAGCCGCATCGCGGGCT
Source organism: Phoxinus phoxinus (assembly GCF_949152265.1). Lineage (NCBI taxonomy): Eukaryota > Metazoa > Chordata > Actinopteri > Cypriniformes > Leuciscidae > Phoxinus > Phoxinus phoxinus. Next base: position 2,631,077 of record NC_136880.1, read on the forward strand.
TAGAACCATTCAAATAAAAAATGAGAAAGTGCCGCAGCAGTCTCACTCTCATCAGCAAAATTAATATTTTATTATTTATTTTATTTACGAACCCCACGATCTGAGTCGCGGACCTGAACAACGGAGAACGTGAGCTGGCGAGTCTAATTCACGTTCATCCGCCTCGATGCTGAACACACCCACTCCCTCAGAAGCAGATAGTTCAAACATCAGGTTCTCATCACGGGCAGAAGAAGCCGCAGCGCGGGCTTCTGCACCATGAACGGGAGCCCCAGAACCTTTAAATAGTGAATGAGAAAATGCCGCATCAGTCTCATTCTCATCTGCAAGATCCTATCGCAAACCCCGCGATCTGATTCGCCGCGCGCGAGCTGTGTGAATTCAACTCACGCTCACCCGCCTTGATGCTGAACACACCCACTCCCTCAGAAGCAGATAGTTCAAGCATCAGGTTCTCATCACGGGCAGAAGAAGCCGCAGCGCGGGCTTCTGCACCATGAAAGGGAGCCACAGAACCTTCAAATAGGGAATGAGAATGTGCCGCAGCAGTCTCATTCTCATGCAAGATCCTATTGCGAACCCCGTGATCTGAGTCGCCGCGCCGCCTCAACGGACGCGGGACCCGAACCGCGGGGAACGCGAGCTGGTGAATTTAACTCACGCTCATCCGGCCGCCTCGATGCTGAACACATCCACTCCCTCGGAAGCAGATAGTTCAAACATCGAGGTCTCGTCACGGGCAGAAGAAGCCGCAGCGTGGGCTTCTGCACCATGAACGAGAGCCCTAGAACCTTCAGATGAAGAATGAGAAAGTGCCGCAGCAGTCTCATCCTCGTCTTGCAAGATCCCTTTGCGAACCCCGCGATCTGAGTCACCGCGCCGCCTCAACGGACGCGGGACCTGAACCACGGGGAACGCGAGCGCAGTACTGATAGGGAGTGTTTCACAGAGATCACAGACAGCCCCCTCGAGAGCTGCCTGTGCGTGTTACACTCCCAAACAATTCACACACAACTGATGCGTGTCCCCACTCGTAATATATTTTGGGCAGGGGTGCACACATCTAATGAATTGCTCACTCGCCATAATAAAGTGACTGGATCAGACAGACAACACCAAATAAGACAGACAAAAACAGAGAGCGCTTGCTGAAGAGCGAAAGTTAATGTGTGTGTGCGCCGGCGACACTTTTATGCATCCGGTTATGCCGTCACATGTTACGTCACGACGCAACACCAATCAGGATTGGATTAGTTTCATTCATACTTCAGAGGCGTACGCTTAGGGAGCGTCCCCAAAGAGTCGTTTTCAACGACGCAGTGCGAGTTCCCTACGAAAGGGAACTCGAGAGAAAGTTCTGGAAGAGACCGAGCGCGCAGAAGTCGGAGGGTTATCTGCTGAACAGCGCGAAGCGAACAGGACACGTTTGTCAGGTAAGGGAGGAATTAATCAAAATTACACTTCTGCGTTATCCTTGCACTTTATCTCAGCACTCACACTATAATTTTTATAAGGTGACTAGTTGAATTTTTATAAGGTGATTCCACCGGCACAGTTTTACTGATAGCAAGGTTATCTAATGGCAGTGACCGTTACAGCTTTCAGGCTAGCGCGAACTATCTAACGTTAGCATATTTCAGCATTTAAATACTTGAATAGCATTAACGTATCATTTTAATGAACAGACACGCAGATTAGAAGTTATTATAACGTTAATTTAGACATTAGCGGTAACGTTATATCGTTAACATGGCGTCATTTTACTTAATATTATATAGATAGACTGATTGAGCGGATATTATGAAATGAAAAAAATATTTTCTCACTCTGAATGTTGTAAAAAAAAGTTGTATTCATGACTAAGGCTTGAGTATATTGCATTCTTTGCCGACAATTAACGTTAAATGAATCACCTCAATATGCGAGTGACGTGTAACGGTAACGTTTCCCGCTCAGAGTTTAGGCTAACTGTCTCTGCTCCAGGCGCTCAATGCCAATATGAATGCGGATTTTATGTTTTATGTTTTAAATTTGCGAAGGCGGAAATGAATGTGAGAAATTAATTTAACGGTACACTTTGAAACTGTAAAACTAAAACGGATTATTGTTTGGATTTGAATTTTAGGAAAGCTGCTGCCTGGTAGGCCTAGTTCCTGGTGCCAGTTTTGGTTGTCTGTCAAGTCTTCGCTGACACTGGTGGTAAGTTGTTTTGAATTAACGTTAACAACTTAATTTTGGGGGGGGGGTTATAGTATAGTATTCATGGAGACAGGAACGGTGTGCATGGTGTGTGTGTTAACAGTGTGTGTGTGAGAGAGACGCGTGAGTGACAGAGAGACGGAGGGAGAGCAGGGAAAGGAAATGCAGCTGAACGAATACGCTGCCTGTTTTAAATTGCGTTAAAAAATGTTTTTATAAATAACGAAACGCAATATGTGGCGACTGGTGTTGAATCTGTGGCGCAACAATCCTTAATACAGCGATCTTCGCCCGTGATGTCACGACGCGGTTACGTGCGCTCTGGTTGGCAGAAGAAAAGTAATGACCGCTTAAAGCGCAGCGCAAACACAGAAGAAAAATGGTTGTATCGTGTAGTGTGATCGGCTGTGTTAACAGGTTCGATAAGAGTTAACCCCAAGAGCTTCTACCGCGTACCTAAACAGCCTGAATCAAGAAAGAAAGCTTTGAATTTCTGCAATTAGGCGTCTATACCCAGCGGAAACCAATGGGAGCCAGCGGACCACGATCGCGTCTGCTACCTATATTTTGTGTTAAAAATTTAAACTAATTTTGTAAATAAATGTTACTAGGTTATATCGCATTGATGGGTTAATTAATGAATGAATAACTGTACAAAATACCGCGGAAGACGTGTCAAAGTGTTTGTTTACATAACTTTTTGTGTGCATGCTGTGACTGAGCAATGGAAGTATAATAACACTTGTAGTGGCAATCTTTGTTTTGCTGTACCTCTAGCCTTCTATTTCTCATACTTATCTTTGCCATTATACACAGGTAGGAGTGAAGTTTTTACGCAGACACACAAATGTTTTCCAGAGATTATTGCAGTTGAGGTTTGTGGTTTATTGCAGTAAATAGTACAAACAGATGAACATACCAGTTGATAACTTAACTTGTTTCCAGTAGTTTGCGTGTGATCTGTGATCTGTGGTCTGTGGTCTGGTGAGAACTGTGTGTGCTCCCCCTACCTGTGCCTACCACTTCCTGTAACCTATGCCCCTTATATACAACCATGTGAATCTAATCATTGCCACCTAGTGTCCAAAATAATAATATAAATATATCCAAACAAAATTAAATATTATGCCAACAATAAACATAAATGGCTCCTACACACCGGCCCCTAATTGTCTTATATAACAAATAACAATTACCAAAAAATTATGAAAGGAGCTATATACATTACACCCCTTTTTTTACACACACACACAAAAAGAAAAGAAAAGAAAAAGCAGTTAATTTTCGTTAGTGATTCTTCAGTCTTCTTTTTTCAAAATAGTCATTTTTTGGGCCAGAGGTTCCAGAACATGGCAAGTGGTGGGATCTGGTCTTTACCACCAGTCCTTGTTAAATCTCAGTCTCTTTAATCAGACATATCTTTGTTATTGGTCTTTCCAATATATTGTTTTTTGTCTGAAGTCGAACGATACGCACAAGGCCTTGTGCATGTGCTTTCGTCTCCAGTATTCTGCCCATTAACCAGGAGCCTCGTGGTGCAGTGGAGTCAACCACCACAACTATGTCACCTGGAGCAAAGTTCCTTTTTACCTTTGACCACCGCTGTCGTTCTTGGATTAAAGGTAAGTACTCGTGTGTCCACCTTTTCCAGAAGAGATCTGCCATGTATTGCACTTGTCTCCATCTGCGCCTTAGGTATAAGTCCTCTTTTACGAAGAGTCCAGGTGGTAGTATTGGCTTGGTTTTCAACAGAAGAAGGTGGTTTGGGGTGAGTGCTTCCAGGTCCATTGGGTCCTCAGAAAGCTTTGTAATGGGTCGATCATTTAAAATTGCTTCAACTTCACAAATTAAAGTTTGCAATCCTTCATCATCCAGAACTTGTTGGCTAAGGACAGAGTGCAGCACATTTCGAACCATGCAGATCAAACGTTCCCATACACCACCGTGATGAGATCCTGCTGGGGGGTTAAAGTACCATGTTATTCCCTTCTGAAGCATAGCAGTCTGGATTTTGTCCTGATTCAAGGCATTGAGTGCTTCTCTCAATTGTCTTTCAGCTCCGATAAAATTTGTGCCATTGTCTGATCTTAAAGACAACACTTGACCTCGTCGACAAATAAATCTTCGTAATGCATGGATGCAGGAGTCTGTGTCAAGAGTATATGCAACTTCAAGGTGTACTGCCCTGCTTGCCATGCAGGTGAAGATTACGCCATATCTTTTAACAAGACTTCGTCCTCTCTTGATCTCTATAGGGCCGAAGTAATCTACTCCTACATCTGTAAATGGAGGCTTGTCTGGTAGAATCCTTTCCAGGGGTAAGTCTGCCATTTTCTGTTCTCCAACTCTTCCCCGTTGTCGTTTGCATACAACACAGTCTGTTATGATCCTTCTTGCTGCTGAATTAGCTTTGATAATCCAGTATTTTTTACGGAGTCGAGACAGCATATGATTTCTTCCTCCGTGGCCAAGTTGTTCATGGATATGTCGTAGCAATAGTGTGGATATGTGCAGGTCTTTCGAGAGAATAACTGGATGCTTGGCCTCTTCAGGCATTGCTAGTTTACTCAGGCGACCACCTACTCTGAGAAGTCCATCATCCAACACCGGGTCCAGTTTGTACAGATGACTGCTTCTTTTCACACAATTTTTTACCAGCCTCTAGCGCAGATAGTTCTTCTTCAAAGCTTTGTCTTTGACTGAAAGAAATAACTGCACGTTCTGCTTGCATCAGATCCTCAGGATTCAAACGCTGTCTTTGGAGTGTTTCTTTAAAAACTTGCATCTCCTTTAATTGGCTGGACTCATCTTTAAAGTTACTCACAGCAGTCTGGATCTCCTTTCTTTTTCTAGTCAGCAGTAAGATAGTTGTTTTTACTTTAAGTAGCCAAGCTACAGCTGTCATCAGACTTCTCCATGAAGAGAAATAGCTTATCAGAGAGCTGGTGGGGTTCAATGGATCTTTAACAATGAGGTTGCTTGTGATGTTTTGCTTGACTTCTGGATCATTGGCAGAGATTGCAGTTTCCAAATGAGGTTTCTGCCATTCTCTGGTTGACAGAGAAACTCTGGTCCCTTGATCCATCTTTTGCAACTTAAGAAGCGGTTTGCTGTTAGCCCCCTAGAGGCTTCATCTGCCGGATTTTCCTTTGTGCTAACATATCTCCATTGTGACACATCAGTATTATCCCTTACAAAGGAGATCCTGTTTGCTACAAATGTTCAGAAACGTTTGGTTTCGTTGTTGATATATTTCAGCACTGTTGTGCTATCAGTCCAGAAGATGGATTTGTTCAGCTGAAGCTGTAATTCCTGCCGAAGCATTTTGTCAACTTTGACGGCTAGAACTGCACCTGTGAGCTCCAATCTAGGAATCGTTACTTGCTTTAATGGTGATACTCTTGCTTTCCCTATCATGAAAGCAACATGCACCTCCTTGTCGTTGTTTTCCAGTCTAAGATATGAAACCGTACCGTGTCCACTCTCGCTGGCATCTGAAAAGTGGTGCAACTGTGCATTTCTGATTTGACCAAAGCTTGTGGGCTTCATGCAACGGTCCACTTTAAACTCTGTCATCTTGTCCAGATCTGCCATCCATCCTGTCCATTGTTGAGAAATAGTTTGGGGTATGTTTTCATCCCATCCAAGATTTTTTTTACAGAGTTCCTGCATAATCAGTTTGGCTGGCAGAATAAATGGAGCTAGGAATCCTAAAGGGTCGTATACAGAGCCAACCACGGACAAGATGCCGCGTCTGGTGTATGCTCGTGGCTGTGCAGTAATTCTGAACATAAACACATCGGTTTCAACGCACCAGTGCAATCCTAGTGCTCTTTCCATCGGCAGGTTGTCCCTGTCCAAGTCCAACTCTTTTGTCTCTTTAGTTCTGTTTTCTTGTGGAATTGATGCCAATACTTTACGGCTGTTGCTGATCCACTTTGACAGTATGAATCCTCTCTTCTGGCAAAGAGCTGTCAGGTCTCTCACCATAAGAATAGCGTCCTGTTCTATGGACATGGATTTCAAACAATCATCTACGTAGAAGTTGTTCTTTATGGTGTCTATAACCTCTGCTGGAAAGTGAGTTTTGTTATCTTCAGCTGTCTTTCTTAGTGCAAAGTTTGCACAACTCGGTGATGACACTGCTCCAAAGAGGTGTACTTTCATCCTGTATTCGACGAGATGCTGCTGCACATCACCATCAGGCCACCATCGGAATCGCAGATAGTCAATATGTTTTTCTGACACTTTGACCTGGTGAAACATTGCTTTGATGTCAGCCATCAGGGCAACCGTCTCTTGTCTGAATCTGATGAGTACTCCAATGAGTGAGTTGGTAAGATCTGGACCCTGTAGCAATTGTTCATTGAGCGATGTTCCCTTGAAGCCAGCACCGCAATCGAAGACCACTCTTAAGGTTCCTTTCCTCGAGTGATATACCCCATGATGTGGGATGTACCAGAGTTCCCCATCATTACGATTCAGTTGATCTACTGGTATCATTTCAGCATAGTCGTTGTCAATCATTTCTTTGAGAAAAGTTGTATATTCATTGTGAAACATCTCATTTTTACCAAACTTGCGTTTCAGGCTTTGGATGCGTTGCTCTGCTATGCAACGGTTATTTGGCATGCTGGGATTTTCTTGCTTGAAAGGTAAGTCTAGGCAGTAGTGACCATCTTTCATTTTTGTTGAGTGATTCACAATATCCAAGAATTTTATCTCTTCTCTGGACATTTCCTCTGTTTCCATGCTGGTTACTTCATTGAAGTCATGATTGTATTGTTTAACCAGTAGCTTGTGTAGATTCACAATAGACATTCGATTGACAGCAGCAACAGGGCAGCCATTCTCATCCCTGATGTTGTCTCCTCTCAAGGGACCATAGATGACCCACCCCAGTAGGGTCCTCACAGCGTATGGTCCATCCCCTTGGCTATTGACCACCTCCCAAGGTTCCAATACCTTAGAAGCATTTGTGCCGATGAGCAGGTCAATGCCAGCGTCTATTTCATGAATTTTGACATCCTTCAAGTAAGGCCATCGAGTCAGGTCTTCTTGTCTGGGAATGTTCAGCTTGGAAACAGGCATGGTCTTATGTGTAAATACATTGGACAGTTGTATGAAATCATTTTTGTCCAGACTTGATATCTCTAAACCTGAGATATGATGACTGGTCACAGGTTTCACTTGGTTCATTGTACGCAGAAGAATACTAGCCCTTTGTCCTGTTACATTCAGTCTTCTCATCAAGCTTTCTGTGCAGAAGGTAGATGAGCTTCCATGATCCAAAAATGCATAAGTTTGCAACACTGTGTCTCCCTTGGGGGTCTTTACTTGTACTGGAACAATAGAGAAGAGACAGGCTTCTTCACCGGCCCCAATATGCCCACATGTATGAGGTGAGAGAACAGCATTGCTCCCAATTGATTTCTCATTCAGTTCTGTTTTCTTTCCCATGTCCTTTTGTTCAATGTGAAGTATTTCAGGATGATTTTTGTTGCACATGTCACAAGTCAAACGACTATTGCAGTCTTTGCTCATGTGTCCTACCTTCAAACATCCAAAACAGACTCCCCTTCTCTTTAAGAAGTCTATTTTTTCCCTGTGCATCTTTTTCCTGATTTGTGGACACCGCACCAATGTGTGACCACCTATATCACAGAACAAACAGGAATTTTGAGAATTAGTGGTAGATACCTTTTTCATTCCATTTGTTGTCATTTCTTCTTGTTTCAGTGTTTCTACAGGTGTTACAGTAGTTGCAAAACTACTTCCTCTTGGTCTCAGCTTTTCTGTTGCTTTGACAAAGGTGGAGCTTTTGACAGATGAAGTTGTCTTAGCATCCTGGATGTTTCCAAAAAGTGGATCCGACAATATCTTCACTTGTCTCTCCATGAAGTCTACCAAGTCAGAGAAACTAGCTCGCCGTCCATGTTGTTCCTGGAGCTGACATGCCCTATTCCTCCACTTGTCTCTGAGCTTGTAAGGCAGTTTCAGAAGAATGGTCTTCATACTGGAAGCAACATTCAACTCCTCCATATAGGTGAGCTGATCCATTACATTGCAACAACCTCTCAAGAATAATGAAAACGCTTGCAATGCTTTCACATCTTCTGGCTTGATTGCTGGCCAGGCAAATGCTTTGTCCATGTATGCTGTGGCAATCTTATGTTCATTACCAAAATGTTCTTTAAGTAGATCTTTTGCTCTTTTATAGCCCTCAGCTGAAGACAAATGTTGGCAGCTGTGGACTAAATCTTTTGGATGCCCTCTGGTGTATTGTTCTAGGAAATGCAGGCAGTCACTGTAATCATCTGTCTTTCTTTCCACTCCTCTCTCAAATGCCCGGATGAAAACTCCATATTGCAATGGATCACCATCATAAACAGGAATGTCTCTTGGTGGTAAAGTAGAAGAGAGATTTTGTTGAGCGAGAAGAGCTGTGATGTCACTTTGCCTCTGCATTATGTGATGGATATCACCTTGATTGTCATCATTAAATACAGGTTGTTGTGTTAGAGGAGTCATATCCTGAGCTCTAACAGATGGTCCATCAGCTTTTTTCTTTGGTCGAACAACCTGTTGCTGGGAAGAAGATTCAGTTCCTATCCACACATTCTGTCTTTGTTGCACTTGACCAGGTAGATAGGTGCTTGCATGTGGATTTAATTTGACTGACGTTTTCTTTTGAGCAGTTCCTTTTCTCAAATACGAGTTCATCCCATCAGATACTCTTGAGCTGTTTCTTGATTCCATTGATTCAAGTACGTTGATTTTTGCATTGGTCGCTGCCAGTTCAGTCTCTAGTTCTAGTTTTTCTTTCTTCCTTTTCAGTTGTTCTTCCTGTGCCTCAAGGTCATGCTTTTTCTGCAGAGCGGCAACCCGTTCCATGAGAGCAGCCTTTTCTGCTTGAGCTTTAATGCGAGCAGAGGATGTTGAAGATGCACTTGATGAAGAACTTGATTTGTGGTTTGATTTAGGTTTTGACACATTAGAAACACTGTCATCCGGTCCAATGTCATCTGTGTTTACACTTTCAGCAATGGTGTGTGTTTTATGTCCAATGTCTGAAAACCACACCTTTACATCCTGTATAAAACCATCAAAAGCTTCCATTTTTGGTTGAAACCAGTGATTTTGCTTTTCAAGTTCATTTTCAGGCAGTGGTAACTTCACCAATGACTCATGATTTCCTTTGGCTTCATCACAGATGTTGATTAATTTAACCAAGTTAGATTGCACTTCATTTGCCTTCTCCTTTGATTTCATGAGCTCCTTCTTTAATTCCATTGAACTCTTTACATTTCAAGTTTCTTGTTTTCTGACAGTTTTCAATGAACATTTCCAAACCTTTAACAGTGTGTTTAATAACCCTTTTTTCTTTTTCAGAATCCAGTGCAACATCGTCATCTTGTGACCTAACGTCAGACTTGACATTAGACATGTTTAAATTTTAGCGTGATCCAGGAAACCACACGGCTGATGGCAGAATGTTTCAAACAGCTGATAATGTAGTGACAGTATAGGCTTTAGTCAACGTAATCCATTAGTGTAGCAGTTTCTGGTCACGGTTTCATAGCTTTTCCAATAAAGCTTAATGTTGCACATACCTCTCCGCCTGTGCGTTGTCGTTCAGAGTTTCCAATCTCCGTCAATCAGCTCCGCACAGGTGACGTCAATGTTCCCTCGATTGGGAATGGCGGCGTCCGTTTTATGAAAGAAAACAATCTGTATCCAGTTCCAATACTTTGGCTCAATTTTCACTCATAGAGCATAGTTCTCACTTGATGTAGTGGCAATCTTTGTTTTGCTGTACCTCTAGCCTTCTATTTCTCATACTTATCTTTGCCATTATACACATAGCTCGCTCTGGCACATGCATTTTTGTTACGGCTGTAAAGCACTGGGCCGATTCATGTTCACCTTAACTGGTAACCCTTTGTATGATCTAGACCACTTCTGGAAATGACTCGGCTGAACGTTAGGTTAAATCAAGGATGGTTTTAATGTAGGAATAATTAACATAAAAATTATTTTAAAATTGACGTAAATTATTGACCGTATCTGATAATGTATAGCTACTCGTTAATGTCATGACTTGTCCAAAACAAAATATTAATAATACTCCAATTTGTATAACAAAATATTTTCATGCCAACATGTTATGACTATCGTGTTTATTTGTGTTAATGGGATAGGATGGGTATGTACAACGTCTTAGCAACATTGATTCTGCAATTCATTTAATTGACTATTTTAAATATTTACAACCACGGCTGTTTTAATCTGGGCGCTCGGCTTAGACCCTTTTACCAGAATGAAGCCGATTTCAACGGTTACTGCAGCAAGCGTCAGCACGCATGCTCAGCTCATCACTGGAGTGACGTGTGCACAACTTTGGGTGAAATAAAAGTCAACGCCTGACTTGGAATCATCCCTTTTCGATCCTGCGCCGTGAACTTGAGGTAAGTGTGTTCATTTTCAAGCATCAACATTTCACGCATAGTTTCAATCGAGTTCCCTTAACCTATATTAACTCTACAATACGCCAAAGCCTTATTTGATCGGTGAGTAGCCTAATGTAGATGACTTCTCTGCGCTTGTGACAGGGTGCATGTTAACTGGGAGAACGAGCGAGGGAGAGCCCCGGACGCGCGCAGCGCGCACTCAATTCACTTTTGCTCTCTCTCCCTTGCTCATATTAAAGGAGAACTCCGGTCAAATTTAACATTGAGCTAATTTTTTTGTAAATTTGGAGTGCTGTCAATATAGAGACCAACGACAAATATTTCAGCCAGCGCAAATACCTGTATTTACATCCTGTTTTCTGTCGAAGTCCAAAGTAGTCGATTGTCGAGTTCACGCGCATAGGTTTAGTTACCTATGATCACGCGCTTGAACTCGACAATTGACTACTTTGGACTTCGACCGTAAACCGGATGTAAATACAGGTATTTGCACTGGCTGAAATAACATCATTTTTATTCATATCTTTCACATCTAACTTACTGCACTCGTGTTCACTCTGAAGGAATCATCTAACATGGCTGGGCACTTGTAATGATACATCAAAGATGTTAAGAGGCTAAAAGCGGGTTTATAACATGCCCCATTGAAGTCAACAGGGTGCAAATTTTAAAAAGAGGATAACACGGTGTAGGCAACACCGATTTTTGTCGTTGTTCTCTGTATTGACAGCACTCCAAATTTACAAAAAATTGACTGGAGTTCTCCTTTAATCAAAATCAATTAACACGATGGTAAAAGGTCGGAAGACCAAAGTTTCACGTGGCGCGTTCGGAGATTTACTTCTTGAATTAGCCTACTGCTGGTCCTCCTGACGTTTGCCGCTGGTAAACGAGAAATGTTTAAATTCACAATCTATAGCTTCGGTGAAACATATCGTTAGCCTCATAGCTTAATTGTCATTTTTTGGCCAAATTATGATTTGGCAATTATGCTATGAGGCTTATGATATAACGAAGTTAAAACACTTAGTTAATACATTAATGACTCGTTATAACGTAGGTCAAAAGACTTATTTAATTTATGTGAGTTTTTCTTAATCTCATTCAGAAATGTATGACATGCTTTCTTATCAAATTAACTTGCACATGTCTTGATGGACCCTACTTCATGCACTGTGTACAGTTATGCTGGTAGTGGGGTAATGTCATAATGGTTATTGGGTTGGGTTTGGACTAAAAAAGGGAAATCGTAATGCTTTAGTATAATAAGACATTATGTATGGTTTTGTACAATGCTAATCTTTTTTCTTTTTTCCTCAGGTATTCTTGCTTTTGCTGTTCTATTTAAATAAACACTGCTCTGAGGTAAGAATGGCTGATCAAATGCATTCTTTCAAATCTAATCTGAGACGCAAGGCAGTTAAATCAGTGTCTAATTTGCTGCAAGGTATTGAGAATGACAGTAAGCTTGTTGACGATGATCTGACTGATGACCACACTGTACATGACTTAGATGTTGTTTTAAACTGTGACAACAGTAATGAATTGATGTGTGACTGGAACTTTGACAGTGACTGTGATGATAGAGAGGGCCCTTCTGAGGATAGACCTGGCCTGGTTGATGATTTAGTCAATTGGGCTTTGGAGTTTAATATCACCATGGTTGCACTTACTGCCTTGTTGTCTATCCTAAAGTTTCACCACCCCAATTTGCCAAGAGATGGGAGGACTCTCCTCAAAACAGTCACAGACTACAAAATCCTACTTGTAGCAGGAGGTGCCTTCTTTTACTTTGGCGTATTGAATGCTATAACAGGCCTTCTTGAAAATGTGTGGATGAAACTCCCTAGCAACCATTGCCTGCAGTTACAGTTAAACTTTGACGGGCTCCCATTGTTTAAGAGTAATAACCAGCAGCTGTGGCCCATTCTAGGCTTATTGAAGGAAGTAGGTAAATGTCCCTTCATGATTGGTGTTTTTGGAGGGGATTGCAAACCCAAATCACTCACTGAGTACTTGAGGGACCTGGTGAGTGAGTTGAGTAGTCTTCAGTCTGGGTTTTGGTTCAAAGGAAAGCTGTTTTTTCTGCGAGTCTGTTCTGTTGTGTGTGACGCTCCAGCCCGGGCTTATGTTGAAGGCATAAAGAGTCATTCAGGCTATTCAGCTTGTGATAAATGTGTACAGACTGGTGTATATATAAGAAATCGCATGACTTTTCCACAGACAGACTCCGCCTTAAGAACGAATGCTAGTTTCAGGCAAATGTTGGATGAAGATCATCATGTAGCACAGTCTCCTCTGACTGGACTTGGTATCGACATGGTACATGATTTTCCTCACGATTATATGCATTTGGTGTGTCTTGGGGTTGTACGTCGGTTGTTTGACCTGTGGTGTAGTGGGCCTTTGCCAACTCGCTTGTCTGGTCAGCTGGTTAAAGCACTATCTCAGAACCTACAGGAACTGAATAATAACATTCCGTGTGAGTTTGCTAGAAAGCCTAGAGCTTTTGAGGAAAGAGGGAGATGGAAGGCTTCGGAGCTACGACAGTTCTTGTTGTATACAGGCCCTGTCGTTCTCATAGATGTTCTGGCTGCTCCAGTCTACCACAACTTTATGCTGCTGTCGGTTGCGATTTTTATGCTGGCTAATCCTGAGGTGGATGTAGGGATATGTGACTGTGCAAAGACACTACTTGTGTCATTTGTTGAACATTTTGGTAGACTTTATGGTGAGGGCTTTCTGGTGTACAATTTGCATGGCCTTGTTCATTTGAGCGATGATGTTAAGAGACATGGATGTATTGATGTGATATCTGGGTTCCCTTTTGAGAATTTTCTTGGTGAGGTAAAGCGCATGGTGAGGGGGCCCAATTTCCCAGTTGCCCAGATTGTCCGTCGCTTGTCTGAGCGTACCAATAACAGAAGGGTCCATGATGGCCATGTGAAAGCTGGAACTGTATTAAGGAAAGAGCATGTTGGTGGCCCCTTACCACAGGGTGTTAGAGGAGGAATACAGGAGTTTAAAGAGTTGCGCACGGATCAATTTTGTGTTAAAATTACAGAGGGGGATAACTGTATTAAAATAGGTAATGACATTGGCTTGCTTCAGAATATCATCTTGCTTGAAGGTAATATACACTTGGTGTACTATCAGTTCCGTGCTTTTGAGCCATTCTACACATATCCCCTCAGTTCATCTAGCCTGGGTGTGTTTCTTCTCTCACAGTTGTCAGAGAGTTTGAAGTGTGTTAAAGTTGATGATGGCCTTCGTAAATATGTCCTCCTCCCCTTCAAAGACAAACATGTGGGAATGCCTTTGTTGCATTTACATTAGACTTAATGGTTGTGTTGCGAGATTAAGTGTAATTTTTAGAGATATTGTTCTAGCTCATTACTTATGCCACTGATTACCACTTAGTTAGGAAGTAGGGATATACCGATAGCAGTATCGGGTATAGTGCGCGAGCTGTGCAAGTGTGATCCTACTTTATGTTATTGTCGAGAACGAGCTGGCCGTGACATAAATTGGATGTCTCGTCCGTGATCCTTTGGTGTAGGAATGTTGGTGAGTTTGTGATTATTTTTGTGAATGTTTAGCTTTATGAATGAGAGAACTCCGGTTAGTCAGAGTGTATCCAGCTGGGTTGTGTATACAATCCTTCCGACGGAAACACTATTTGTTGTTTTGTTTATTATTTTGCCTTTTTTGTTTTTAAGGGTTATCCTGGGTGGAGATTTAACTCTCTGTAGGGGGTACGCTTTCGGACATTAAGTTTAACTGATCGTCACGGAGTTCAGCGTTTAATGCCGCCCCGAGCCCGGTATACCTTTGAAGACTAGGTAGGAATTAGTTGGTGTTTTTTCGTAGATAGGAGCTCGAGTTTCTCAGATTATAGAAGTGAACCCATTCTACAAATATTATTAAATCATTTTGTGTGTGTGTATAGTGCATTCTTCTCTTCTTTTCGTGCCTACAATGTGTTTTGACTTGTAAGTCTTTGGAAGTTTTGTGAATAAGTAGGTTACGTAATATGATGTTTCTTCTTTATAGAATGTATCATATCGTGGAGTTTGTCAATTCAAAGGAGGTTGAAGTTGTCCACTCTAATTGGCTGAAAGGAGGCGAAAGTTTCTGGCCCCCTTTTGTATCTCTTGCAAAGCTGCGTAGGGCAACTAAAGATGGGGTGATGCCAGGTGCTGACTGGACTCGTTTCAGAGTCCGTGTGATGTATTCACATGGTATAGTAATGCTTCATTCTCAAATTACACAATTCCACACTTATTGAATTGAAACCTTACTGCACAAGTAACATAAGGAGCCCTTCCATTTAGACCTAATCTGCATTTGTGTTGACAGACGTGTATGAGATTGCCTGTGCAAAGCTGCTAGAGGCAACTTTAACCTCTGATCTAAATACTGAAGATGAGGATAACAGGTCAGAGTACAAGAAGAGAAAGAATAGGTAGGAGTGTGGTCCATAATTTCCTTTAATGGCCGCGTCAAAAGTTACAATACACCTGGGCAAACAATTAGGCCGCAAGCTAAAGGGCCTGACAATGCACTCCTGACAAAACCAACTTTATAATTTATAAATATAATTTATTATTCACTCCAATGACAAACTGACATCCCAATGTAATCAATGTTAGAGGCTGTAAAAGAATAGTAAGTAGCAGTGAAGAGGAGGAAGAGGAGCAGGGGAGTACTGCTCCACCTCGTGCCCCAACCAAAAAGAAATCTTACACTCCACTTGCACCAGCCCCCTGCATCCCATATCTTAGTGGTAGGCCTGTTGCAGTTGTTACAGTGGTTTCCATTAATCTTTTATTAAGCATCTGGGTGAAACTAACATAACCGCCAATTGTACCTTTGTGACCGTTCTAGGTGAAGGGAGTCTGCCAGCTGGTCAAGGCTTTTGGTCCCCAGGCCATATTTCAGAGACCACAGTTGATCCCCCTTCTGATGCAAACAGCTCGGCAGTAGGTCCGTGGGCTCCTCCCTTTTCAGCGAACATTACAGCGGCTAGTCCACCACCGTGGTCTCCAGTCTCCACTACCAACAGCCTGAGGGCTACACCTCCTACTGACACCCCAACCCATGCAGCAGCTGGCAGAAGTCAGTCATCAGGCCAAACTGGATATCAAGTAAGAAGGGCAAGAAAGCTATTCTATAGCTCATGGAGAGAGAAAAAATCACTTTGGTATTAGGGCTGGGTATCGTTTCAGATGTACCGAATCGATTCAGATTCACAAGATCTTAAATGGCCACCCTACACTAGCTTTGTGTCCCATCTTGGCCACCCCAGTAAAAATGTCCTGGATACGCCACTGCATTGATGGTTCCTTCAACCGTAACGCCTTTCAGATATAATGTTCAATGTTTGCGGAAATAAATACAGAAAAAATTGATTCGTGGCTTTTGAGAATCGATATTGAATCAACCACATTTTAAAAAGCGATTAATCGAAAAATCATTATTATAATTTTTTTGCCCAGCCCTATTTGGTATATGTGTAATGATATATATATTTTTTAAAGTCTTTCTTCTTTTCTTTTAGCACACCCCACCCATACATGGCACTCAAAACAGGTCCTGTGAGGAGGCTGTGCCCACAGGTAGGAATTCTGTAGGTCCGTGGGCGGCTCCCTTTTCAGCGAACATTACAGCGGCTAGTCCACCACCGTGGTCTCCAGTCTCCAATACCAACAGCCTGAGGGCTACACCTCCTACTGACACCCCAACCCATGCAGCAGCTGGCAGAAGTCAGTCATCAGGCCAAACTGGATATCAAGTAAGAAGGGCAAGAAAGCTATTCTATAGCTCATGGAGAGAAAAAAAATCACTTTGGTATATGTGTGATGAGATTAAAACATGATTTTTTTTCTTTTCTTTTTTTTAGAACACCCCACAAGTACATGACACCCAAAACAGGTCTTCTCGGGAGGCTGTGCCTACAGTTAGGAATTCTACAAAGTGATCTCTCTCGGTTTACTCTGACATATCTACGTACAATATTTTGCTACTAATCTGCTATGCCTGCTTTTTCTTGTCTTTCAGCAATTGCCAAGGAGATCCTCATCCAGCTTGAGTCTATCAGAGAGCAGCAGTTGCTCATCCTGGTGCAGCTCCAAAAAATCTCCAGCAGTCAAGCAGTTCCAGACTTCACGCCAGACCCAACACATTTTGGGCTCCCACTTTCAACTATTGAGGAGCTACAATGTTTGGAGGAGACATTAAAGAATCCAGAGGAGAAGAAGAATCTGGTGAGTTAAGTTATTAATCAGATCATTCCTAAGTGTCAGTCCCCACTCGCACTCATACTATATTCCTTAAATAACTTATGAGGTACATGTCTTTTGTTTCAGACTGTTCTCCGTGGAATGGTCGGAGGCATGACTCTTAAAGACACCGTGGGGCGGGTCCTGAAAAGAGCAATGAACACTTCGCTGGCCAGACTGATTAATTGGAGTGGGGCCAACCGAAAGCCTGCATTCAAAGGGCTCATTTTGAAAAGTATGGTTCTGGGTGAGTGTCAGTGGTGTATTGACCATACAGACTATACTAGGGGTGTAACGGTATGGGATTTTTTCTTACCGTGGTGAAGCAGGGTCCGAAATTAACACCCGCCAAGCGCCAAATGCGGGTAGATTTTCCGTTTGGCGAGTAAATCTCAAAAGGCTATCCGCCACACTGGCGGGTGAATGTTCATACCAAAATAGTAATGTAATAAAATGTTTTTAATAAAATGTTTGTCCCGCCATAGTCTTATCTGATCGGTGAGTAGCCGAATGTAGACGAACTGCTGCGCGTGTGACAGGGTGCATGTTTAACTGAAGAACGAGCAGAGAGAGAGAGAGCCAGCCCCGGTCGCGCTCTCTCTCTCTCTCTCTCTCTCTCTCTCTCTCTCTCTCTCTCTCTCTCTCTCTCTCTCTCTCTCTCTCTCTCTCTCTCTCTCTCTCTCTCTCTCTCTCTCTCTCTCTCTCTCTCTCTCTCTCTCTCTCTCTCTCTCTCTCAGTGGAGCCAGGCGAAAGTATAAAGGCTTCACCGTCTCCTAAGCGCTGTCTTGCTCTCTCTCTCCCTGGCATATATTAATCAAAATAAATCGAAACGATGGTAAAAGGTCGGAAGACCATAGTTTCTTGTGGAGCATTCGGATATATTTTTTTCCTGGATTACCGCTGGGTGTGAATTGTGCTAAAACACCTTCTATGAAAAGCGTTTCCGCACATTCAGCTGACATAAACCACATTTTAAATAAACGAAAAAAACTATCCAGTGATTAAATGTTTTCTGTGTTGACACAAATCTTGTGGGATGTCCTAGCTGCCGGGATAATCAGATTGTTCAGAGCTACAAAAATAACATGACGCAAAAATCGCACCGTGTACGCCCGCCTTAATGTTTTTCCTCCTGTAGCTAGACTAGTGTGTTTGTAGGTAGTTTTTAAAGACTATTTAGCAGACGTGGGCCAGTATTGGTTATTTCTCAGATTTTGTTAAGCTTTTGGTTTACCTCAAAATAGTTGTGTAAATACAGTAAAATAATAGGCCTGCTGATGCTGACATTGAGAGCTCCATGCTTTCCTATGGCTCTGTAACATTAGGTTAATGTTTGTCTTCAAATACTGTTTAAATTAATATATAGATTTTTTTTATTTATTATACATTTCAAATTTTGCTCTGGACAATTTTTTATGTTTGTATTCAACATAATACCTTATTATCTCAATTAAATGTACTGAAATTAATGTATATGTGACACAAAAAGGCTGTTTTATTATTTTGGCCGGTAAAAAATATGCTTGGCTGGTGGATTTTTTCATCTACCAGTCCCCGTGGCAGGTGAGCCAAAAAGTTAATTTCGGACCCTGTGAAGAAGCAACAAATCTTGCGGTTTGGCGGTTAACCGACAACCACTCTACTCTCCTACTCTCCAATACACCCACCCCACCCCCCAAAAAAATTAAATAAAATCACCCACGTTCGCGTCACACACTGCAGACACGATCAAGAACGCATGTAGTTTGTAAATGACAATGGATATGAATAATTCTAATTCAGTATTCTTTATAAACAAATTAACATTTATACTAAATTGTAAATATTAATAATTAACTATTAATTAGGCTAAACTTAAACGTTTTTTTTATAATTATATAGCCGTTTTTTATTATTAACAGCAAATTAACATTTATATTAAATTGTAAATATTAATAATTAACAATTAAAAAATACTTGTTTCAACGCATGTTGGGTCAAATATGGACAAACCCAACCGTTGGTTTAAAAAAATAATAGCAGGAAGCCTGCAATCAAAGGGCTCATTTTGAAAAGTGTGGTTCTGGGTGAGTGTCAGTGCTGTATTAAATGCACTGTGGTGACATCCCCAGGGCTCTACAGTGCAACCAATTTTTTTTCTTTTTTTTTTTTTCTTTACTGCGTGCGACAGTGAAAAAGTATTTAGGAGCACCAGTGCGACTGACCCTATGGGTGCACATATTCTATGGGTGCACCCTCAGTTGAAACTATTAACAGCATACTGGCCAAACCGATTTTGCAAACGCGCCATTGCGTATTTGTTTGCACTGGAGAGCGTGGAGAGAGATTGTGTTTTTTGCAGGCAATCACAGACATCTGTTGATTTCTTGAGACACTGGCCAATCAGAGGCTTCAAATCAACTCAACTCTAAACAAACTCCCGTGTTTTGAGCGGTATGCAAGCTCGCAAATTCTCTCATTATAACAAAGTACAGACACTATGTAAATAAGAGATTAATTGTGCAGTGATATATTAAGAGACTTAAAATCAGGAAGACTGACAATCTGACTATACTGTTCCTAAAATGTGTCTTATTATTCTAACTCAATTTATGAATTTGACATAGAAGACATTTAATAAGCTTCAAAAAAAATGCCCCGGCCGGTCATTTTATTGTGAAATATAAATCACCTTATAATGGGAAGGTTAATTTGTCATTGATCAGAAGGTGCTCCTAAATTTTTGACTGTGGTCCTAAACCTGCTGAGTAACATCACATGGTCAT
The DNA here is from genome assembly GCF_949152265.1 of Phoxinus phoxinus. Classification (NCBI taxonomy): domain Eukaryota; kingdom Metazoa; phylum Chordata; class Actinopteri; order Cypriniformes; family Leuciscidae; genus Phoxinus; species Phoxinus phoxinus. Next base: position 2,650,793 of record NC_136880.1, read on the forward strand.
GCTGCCTCCTTCTATCTTGTGTTTTTCTCAGATGCAGTCCGCCGGAATGCCCTGACCAAAAATTCGACAGAAAAAGAAACCGAGCTCCTCATCACCAGGTGGCTGCAGCTAGCCTCTGATAGGGATGGTGGCCGAAGCCAGAGGGCGAACAGGCAGACAACATAGACAAACTCAAAATGAGCGTGTGTGTGCGTGTGTGTGAGCGTGCGTGTGTGTGAGCGTGCGTGTGTGTGAGCGTGCGTGTGTGTGAGCGTGCGTGCGTGTGAGCGTGCGTGCGTGTGAGCGTGCGTGCGTGTGTGAGCGTGCGTGTGTGAGCGTGCGTGCGTGTGGGTCCGTGTGTGTGTGTGGGAGCGTGTGTGTGTGTGTGTGGGGGAGCGTGTGTGTGTGTGTGGGGGGGAGCGTGTGTGTGTGTGTGTGTGTGTGTGTGTGTGTGTGTGTGTGTGTGTGTGTGTGTGTGTGGGTGTGTGTGTGGGAGCGTGCGTGCGTGTGTGTGGGAGCGTGCGTGTGTGGGTGTGTGTGTGTGGGAGCATGCGTGTGTGTGTGGGAGCGTGCGTGTGTGTGTGGGAGCGTGCGTGTGTGTGTGGGAGCGAGCGTGCGTGTGTGTGTGGGAGCGTGCGTGTGTTTTTATTTAAATTATTACCAGAGGGGAGAGTGAAGTGTGGTCCAATAAAAAAATGCATTAAACATGAAACCTGTCTGTCTTGTGGTTTTATTTCTGTTTATCTTGCATAAATAACGGCTGCTCAGCTATTTTAGTATTAAGCTGACATAAATTAAAAATCAATAAAGTTTAAATGAGCCCAAACAAGGAACGGGATTGGAGGGAAGCTTTACGTCCTCCCACTCGGGGTTCCGCAATCGGGCCGCATCATAACCAAGCGCTCGGCCGAGTGTTTTAGCCTTAATCGGGCCGCGTTAAAACCGAGTGCTCGCAGAGCAATCGGACCTAGATTCATGCCGAGGATCGGCCGAATGTTTTAGCCTTAATAGGGCCGCTTTTGGCCCGCACAATTTTTGCTAGCTGGGCTATGCCCCTTATATACAACCATGTGCATCTAATCACTGCCACCTAGTGTCCAAAATAATAATATAAATATATCCAAACAAAATTAAATATTATGCCAACAATAAACATAAATGGCTCCTACAACACTGACATACCCTTATAAATTAAGGGCAAATTATTGTATTTTCATTCATACATTTTTACGTATATGTTAACCAATGTTATATATCAGAGGTAAGATAATTTTGATTCAAAATATAGCCCATGGATAAATTACACCTGTATTTTTACTCCAGTTGTAACACATTTACCAGTTATCCTTAGTTAAAACAAGTAATATTCGTAATTATGACTTACTTATAGGCATCTAAAGATTTGTACGCCTTCATCGACTCTCTGGTAAACATAGATGGCGTGTCGATGAGATACAGGTAGATGTGGCCGAATGTCAAATCTGGTCATGTGTCCGGGCTTTTGCTCCAATTCTCACTCAGGTGATATAGATCAGGCAGAACACATGAACCCTGGTTATATAAAAGCTTAACCTTATATCTCCTTTTTGGTTCTTCGGACAAATAATTAGCATATGCTGACAAAACACAGGTAGACTGCTGCGAGTCTGCGACATGTTTTGGTTCTTTCTGCCAACCAGTTCGCGACCACGCCCATATCGTGACGTCACATTTGACTCCGGCGAACATCGCTATACAAGAGAAAATAATACAGGTCACTTAAAATGAACACATTTGTTTTATTCTTTTAAACAATTAACATTTTTATTGCTAAAATCGCATTCATACAGACTGCTAAACTCTTAAGCACAACCCCATTCTTTTCAGTTAATTTTTTTTTTTTCTATAGAAATCACTACACTAGTAGCACATGTCAAAAAGTTGTAGCACATGTATAAAACAACAACCACAAGTGAAGTTCATTACATAAATAAACCGGTCAGGTAACTGAAAAAGAACATCAATGTAATGTATAGTTGAATATATTATGACCATATGAAATCAGTTTTATTTTTTTCATAAATTCTGTTTTAGTTTATTACCCTTTTTTCTTCAAAAATAGACATGAATTTACCCAAAATAAATAATACTGTGGCATGACAAAAGTGTAGTTTATAGTTTATTTATTTAAATTCCTAGATAGTATAGTGTTTTGGAAACTGGTCATATTAAAGTATAGTATATTATATTATATAATATTAAAGTATATTATATATTATAAAGTTTTTTAAAGCCTCTAGGCAAATAATTTTGCCTCAATGATTTTTTTGTATTCGAATTACTCGAGTTACTCTAGGAATCGTTACAGCCCTACACTGATTAGTTGTGAGTCTTCCTTGTACAAGACTGGCCTAATGTAATGCTACTTATGTTTAAGAAAGATGACAATTTCATATTTGACTGGGAAGAACTAGGTCTAATTAATTATGTGCTGGTGAATTTGGCCATTTACTACCACATCCTAACAGATTTTAAATTTGAGTTGTGCTCCAATCCGCAAACTAAAGATAACTCTTGCATTTCTGTATCATGTTTCCTTAGTTATCCATTTATGTGGAAATGCAAAGACTGTGGGGACTGTTTTTTAAGAAGAAATGAAGTACTGAAGCACATCAGACTTCACCATCGTTATGGTCGGGGGCATGCCTACCCCTGTATTTTTGAGCATTGCCCGTGTAAATGCAAGACATGGCGGGCTCTTATTGCCCATCTGAGCAAGTTCCATCCAGCTGAACAGTCCCAAAGAGGTCATTTTTCAACTTTTAAATGTCATCTCTGCAACAACCGTCAACTTGCATCTGAAACTGAGTATTTTCAACACATTGGGAAACATTTGAGAAACCACGAACTGGTCAGTTGTATGTTTAATGGTTGCTCTTACCAAACAAATCTATATGGAGCTTTCTACACGCATAGATGGAGAAAACACACCCCCTACACAATTAGAGATTTCAAACCTGAAGCTATTCATGGATCTGAGAGCCCTCTTTTGGAGTCTTTGGAAAAATGTGATGCTGAGCTAGATGATGTACCATATGAAGATTTAACATTTGAAGAGCATACTGTTGTACCAGAAGAAACTGATTCCCCAAAAGTCATTGAACTGAAATTTGCCTCAGTATTGCTTAAATTAGAACATTCTTATCTTGTGCAAAGTGCAGCTGTGAATGAACTTCTGGAGGAGCTGCAGTATATAATCGGTACAGACTCTGTATCTTTCACTCAAAAGACTATTTGTGACTTTTTGCAAAAACAAAATTGTGAAGTTCAGGGATCAGTTGTAAAGGAGTTGGCTACTGTTCTTTGCACTGAGAATCCCATTCAGGCTGCAATAGGAAACCATGGTCCACTGTCAAGCGCTTGGAAACGCAAGGCATACTACAGGAAAAACTTCAATGTTGTAGAACCAGTAGAATATATATTAGATCATCAGAACAGAAAGTCTTTTCAGTATGTCCCGTTACTAAAATCCCTGCAGCAACTGCTAAATTGTGAAATAATACTCAGTAAGGCTGTAAATTTGAAAGAGAAATTTCAAACAGAAGAGGGTGGGAAACGTGTGTACAGATAATTTTGGGAGTCAAATAACTGTAAAAGAAATAGTATTCTCTCCAAAGAATGAGCAATTTCGCTGATCTTGTATATTGATGATTTTGAAATTTGTAACCCCCTTGGGACTTCACGAAAAAAACACAAAGTGTGTGCAGTGTATTGAACTCTGGGCAATCTGCCCCATGGCTACCACTCCTCTTTATCCAGCATTTATCTAGCTGCTCTGATTAACAGCAATGATGTCAAAGTTTATGGTTTTGACAAAGTCTTAAATCCTTTGATCAATGATCTCATAACCTTAGAACAGCATGGAGTTTTTTTGGATAAGTTAGGGAAAACTTTAAAGGGTACAGTGAAGTGTGTTGTGGCAGACAATCTTGGGGCGCATGGTATTGCTGGGTTTGTGGAGAGCTTTTCTGGCAGTTACTTTTGCAGATTTTGTACAGCTAGTAGGTTAGACTGTCAGAAAGTTGGAGCTGTCAGTTTCCCTCTTAGAACTGAAGAAACTCACACAGGTCATCTTAAGACCATTAAAGACAATGGTTTGAACAGCTATTGTGGTGTCAAGGCTAAATGTGTTCTGTCAGAAAAACTTAACTTTGATGTAACTACTGGTTTCCCCCCTGACATCGCTCATGACTTATTTGAGGGAATAGTTCCTTTCGAAATTGCTCTATGTTTAACTGTTTTCATTTCAAAAAAATATTTTACTTTGTCATATCTGAATAAGCTAATAGGAGATTTTCCTTACCAATGGACTGATAAAACAAATCGCCCCCATGCTGTTCCATTGACGTTTGCTTCCAGGAGAACAGTTGGGGGTAACTGCCATGAAAATTGGAGTTTAATCAGATTTCTTCCTCTATTAATTGGACAGACTGTGCCTGCAGGAGAAACAGCCTGGCAACTACTCTCAGATTTGAAGGACATTGTGGACCTTTTTGTTTCTCCCGTGCAAACTGAGGAATCCATTGCATACTTAAGCTTTAAGATCACTGAACACCAAGTCAGATTTAAAGAGGTTTTCCCTGACTCAGACTTCTTGCCGAAACATCATTTTTTGCAGCACTACCCTTGGTTAATTTGTGAGTTTGGACCTTTAGTTGAACTATGGACCATACGCTTCGAATCAAAGCACAGTTTCTTCAAAAGAGTAATGCGACACACAGGATGCTTCAAAAATGTGCTGCTTTCTTTAGCATAAAGGCATCAATTTGCCATGGCGCATCAGCTTTACATCTGCAGCATACCTAAATCGCCTTTACAAGTAGCACGTGGTGCATCAGTTCCCCTTGATGTTTTGAAAGAGGACATTGCATTTGCCATCAGGCGGAGATACCCAGACTTGGATGCTGTGTTCTTGACTCAAAATGCATCTTACAACAGCATCAACTACAGGAACGGGATGATTGTCCCACATGGCTCATTGGCAGGGATGCCTGAATTTGCTGAGATTATACAAATGGTTGTTGTCCAGGATACACTGTTTTTCATTGTTAAGAAGCTGGCTGCATGGCTCTGGGAACACTATAGTGCTTATGAACTGAAGCCATGTCCCACAAAGGAGATAAAACTCCTTCATCCAAATGAGCTTAATGATCCATCCATACCCATTGGTGGACTACACAGTTGGGGGAATGAGGCTCATTACTCTGAAAAGATACATACATGTTTAAGGTCAGAATTTATCGAGTAGTTTTACATCTTTGCATGTATCCCTTAAAATGCAATACAAAATTCTTGAGTCCAAATGTTAATTCAATACTTAAGTGTCATGCACCCATTTTCCATGTACATTTGATATTAGTCCAGTGCTGACATTGAGATTCATGTGGCTAGCTGCCTAATTGGGAAATCACTGTCCTTGCATGTGTTCTAGTATTTCATCATACTATTGTAGCCTGTTGCCACGTTTGTTATTTGATTAGGCCTATAAGTTTAGGTTTTACTTTGTGCTGATTGTCTAAATGTCTAAAAATGGTATGGTCTTTCTCTCCCTAATTTCTCTCTCTCTCTGTGTGTGTTTCTAGTCTGTCCATCTACTGTCATTTCTAATTTCTCCCAGGACACCATGGCAGAAATAGCACCTGTGCGCTTGCTGGTCATCGTCAGTGAAAATGATTGCATGAGAATGGAGCTGCACATTCCCGATGCTGTGGAAGACCTCATTGAGAATGTGAAGAATGCATGTGGACTAGGAGGACATATACGGCTACAGTATAAAGACACTGATTTTGGAGATATGTTTATTTATCTATATGTTAAGTTAATGGCTCTGGGATGGCCCTGGGAACCGGAGTTCCTGGCCAGAATCAGCATGTGAATAGGTATGCTGATTCCTAGCTCAGACGTTGAAGCATCAAGATGATTGGATTAGCAATACAATAGAGTGTTATATCCTGATTGGTTCTGGAGCAATCCAGATGCAATACAGGTTTTTCACTAGAGAGAATCAACTCCTCCCTGCTGTCGCTCCACCCCCAGAAGTCTCCACCTCTATGTAATCCCTCCCCCTTGGAATGTATAAATTACAATGTAAACTGTTTGAGTAGCCAGACTGATTTTGGACCAACTTGCAGCCGCGCTCAATAAAGAAGAACTTCTGAACGCGATCCCAACTGTCTCACTGGTCTCTGCTTCGATCAAAGAAAACTTTACAACACACTGTACAGCCCTGTATGATACCAATTATGACATTAAAACCCTGACAACTCAATCATTTGTGCTCAAAACTAACTCCGTCTAAACTATTGTTAATTATATTAAAGGAGAATGTGAAATGGACCAAAAGTATATTGCATACATACTTCCCCTACTGGAGAAGTCAAGGTACTGTGTTTTAATAAAAACAGTCTTTTTAATCAACTATATGTACACTTACAAAGTTCTAATGCCTTATTTCAAATGTTAGAACTACTTTGAGCCTTGTTTATGGTTTAAAAATAGTGATTTATAGCACCGAGCATGATGCCCCTAACACTAACATTGTGAGCCTTTTGCACATATAGGCTAAATGTGGTCTGTAAAGGCAGGCATGACGTTATAAAAAAATGCTCCATGATGAACGGTAATTTTTTTTGACGAGAGCTTCAATTAACAACATGTTATATTTCATCTTTACTTAAGACTCTGCTATGGCCAGTAGTGATGGGTCGATCAATAATGATTAGTTCATTGTTTTTTTAATAAACTTTTATATGGCTCATGAATAAAGTTGATTAGTTCACCTCCCGAGTCGCGTGATGTGACATGAGGGAGAGCGGCACAACCTAACGCTTTATGACGTTCTCAGTTTGTGTAAATCTACTTAGGGTTCAGAGTATTTATTTTTCCCACATTCATTTCCCACATGTCTAGTACAAATATGTGGTTTTGTTTTATTAATACAGTGTATACTTTTTTCTTGATATAGCCAAAAGAATGGAAGTGAAATGTGAAAACATGCCCCATGTACATTATAACATGTGAGAGGCACATTGTAACATGACCATATGACAGATTAAAATGTTATCTGATCTAATCAAATAAATATACAAGACAAACTAAAATATTTTCTCAATAAAATACAATTATTAACTTTTTCATATAAAATAATGGCATTTTTTTTAATAATTAAAAATAGACAACGAACACAAACTAAAACAGTTGATTCTACTGTTATTAAAAAAACTGTTGCTTTAATTAACAGGGTTTCCGGGGGGCATTAAAAAGCATTAAAAGTCATTAAATGGATTTTGTGAAAATTAAGGCCTTAAGGTAGGGTAGGTCAGAATCGTCTAAAAAAACTTTTATTCAAATTTGTTTAAACTGTCTTTATATACCAATACATAATTAAAATGCAAGTACTCTGAAATAGAGAGTATAAAAACTGAGTGACTCTAGTGTATTTAATCTTCAATAAACACAGCTCATTAATTCCATTCACTCCCACCTAAAAACGGGTGCGCGACTGCACGCACGTGGGCAGAGCCAGTAATAGCGGCGGTAGTCATGGCGACGGAGAGTGACAGTCGCGCAAGCCAATCACTTGTTTCGGCCCGGTAGGAATTAATGAGCTGTGTTTTTTGAAGATTAAATACACTATAGTCACTCAATTTGTATACTCTCTTTTTCAAAGTACTTAGATTTTAATTATGTATTGGTATATAAAGACAGTTTAAGCCAATTTGAAAAAAAGTTCTTTAGACAATTCTTACCTACCCAACCTTTAAATGGTATTAAAAAGCATATGGTTGTTTATCAGCATCCCTCCTCCACCCCATCTCCTCACTTCTAGTTTCATCTGCTCTTACCACAACCGGGGGGAGTACTCTGGGGTCGGGCCGAACTCAGAGCTCGGAGCCCTCCCCCGGACAGCACGCCAAATAAGTATAACCTGTCATGACGGTAAGCGGACAACACAGCAGGTTTGGAGAAACAGTCACTTTAATTGTTGTTTGACAAGCTTTGACAAAAATAGATGCAGCCTTAAAAGAAACAAAAGACTACCAGAGGTAGTTAGAAACACAGGGAGTGCGTTTAGCAAAAACAGGCGAACAGATCTGTTAGGCTGGAGCTGCGTGACTGAATTCCCCGTGAGTGAAAAGCGTCCGGGAGGCAGACGAGGCAGACAGCGTTTCTCAGAACTAAGTTCGGAACCGACACACACAGGTCCACGCGACAGGATCGAGACAGGACTGAGACAGGACAAAAACAGAATCAGACACAATACTGTTCACCATAGCAAATGCAATACTCAAGCGAGGTCTGATAGCAAGAAGAGTCAGGATATAGGGAAGCAATCAGTAAGAAAGGAGGGACAGGTGAAAAGAGTAACAGGGTAAGATTGGTAAAGAGCATCAGCTGAAAGACATGAAAGTAGATTGAAGAGGTGTGTGCGTAAATGGATCTGAGTGCGAGTATGTGAATGGGCGTTACTTGATAGCGTGTGAAAGTGTGTGTGTGTGTGTGTGTGTGAGAAAGAGTGAGAGAAAGCACCCAGATCATGACAGTGCCCCCCCCTCAACAGCGCCTCCTGGCGCAATAGAGGAGGAGGACTGGCGGGACCGGAGGAAGTCATCAATGAGTGACTGATCCAGGATATCCCGGGACGGTACCCAGCTCCTCTCCTCAGGGCCGTAACCCTCCCAGTCCACTAAAAACTGCCGACCTCGTCCCCGGCGTCGAACGTCCAGCAATTTGCGAACCGTATAAATAGGTGTTCCCTCGACGCGCACCGGAGGTGTGGTAACGAGCGGGGGAGAACGGACGGCGGGTTTAATTCGCGAAACGTGAAACACCGGGTGTACGCGACGTAGGTACCGAGGAAGCTTTAGCTGGACCGTGACAGGACTAAGGACCCTAGAAATGCGGAAAGGCCCAATAAAACGAGGAGCGAGTTTACGGGACGCGGACTGAAGGGGAAGGTCGGCCGATGACAACCAGACCCTCTGACCGCAACGATACTTAGGGCTCTTAATGCGGCGGCGATTGGCTGCTCTACAAGTCTGTCTCCGGGAACGACAGAGCGCGGACCTGACCCCTAACCATGTGCGTTTACAACGACGAACGAACTCCTGCACGGACGGCACCCTAGAGTCCACCTCCTGGGAGGGAAAAAGAGGAGGCTGGTAACCTAGGCTGGCCTGAAAAGGAGATAGCCCCGTAGCGGACGAAGGCAGGGAATTATGAGCGTATTCGGCCCAGGGAAGTTGTTCTGCCCAGGACGCAGGATTTAGAAATGCCAAGGCGCGCAAAATACGACCAATAGATTGATTGGCGCGCTCCGCCTGCCCATTAGTTTGGGGGTGAAAACCCGACGAGAGACTGACAGAAGCCCCAATAGACCTACAAAACTCCTTCCAGAATAACGCAGTGAATTGGGAACCTCTGTCAGAAACGACATCAGAGGGGAGACCGTGAAGTTTAAAAACGTGTTCAACCAACAACTGGGCGGTCTCCTTAGCAGAAGGTAACTTGGGAAGCGGGACGAAGTGTGCGGTCTTAGAAAAACGGTCTATGATGGTCAAAATCACAGTATTACCTAAAGACGCGGGGAGACCCGTAATAAAATCAAGTGCGATGTGCGACCATGGTCTAGACGGAATAGGTAAGGGTCTCAGAAGACCGGCTGGGGGGGTGTTACTCGACTTGGTTTGAGCGCAATCCGTGCATGCCGCAATAAAGCGCCGCGCATCCTTCTCGCAAGTGGGCCACCAAAACCGCTGACGAACGGAGGCTAACGTGCCCCTAACGCCGGGATGGGCAGCGAATTTGGACGAATGGGCCCACTGCAACACCGCACGGCGCGCCGAGACAGGTACAAACAAGCGGTTACGGGGGCACGAACGAGGCGTAACAACCTGAGTCAATGCGCGCTTGACAAGCCTCTCGATACCCCAAACGGCGGCGCCTAACACGCGTTCCGCTGGAACAATAGGAACGTCGGTAATGGTTTCAACAGTAGGGTCGTAAAGTCGTGAAAGGGCGTCAGGCTTAACATTCTTAGTACCCGGACGAAACGAGATAGAAAAATCAAACCGAGTAAAAAATAGCGCCCACCGAGCTTGTCTAGCGTTCAGACGTTTGGCCGAACGAATATATTCAAGGTTACGATGATCCGTCCAAACGACAAACAGAACCGAAGACCCCTCCAACCATTGACGCCACTCCTCGAGAGCGAGACGCACAGCGAGCAATTCGCGGTTTCCCACATCATAGTTGCGCTCGGACGGTGACAACTTGTGTGAGAAAAACGCGCAAGGATGTACTTTACCATCCACGATCGAGCGTTGAGAGAGGATGGCCCCGACCCCCACCTCGGAAGCATCCACCTCAACAATGAATTGTCTTGAAACGTCGGGGTAAAGTAGAATGGGCGCGGATGTGAACAGAGACTTCAGACGATCGAACGCATCCTGAGCCGAACTAGACCACACAAACCGGGTCCTAGAAGAGGTTAACGAAGTCAAGGGAGCCACGATCTGGCTATAATTGTGAATGAAGCGTCTGTAAAAATTAGCGAACCCAAGGAAACGTTGAAGTGCAACTCGGGAATCAGGTACAGGCCACTCAGTGACAGCCCTGACCTTGTCCAGATCCATGCTAACCCCTTCGGCAGAGATAACCGAACCCAAAAAGGAAATGGAGTTAGCGTGAAACTTGCACTTCTCAGCCTTCACAAAGAGCTTATTTTCCAACAGACGCTGCAAAACCCGCCGAACGTGCTGAACGTGAATCTCGATGGAGGGGGAAAAGATGAGTATGTCGTCTAAATACACGAAGACGAAAACGTTAAGCATATCCCTAAGAACGTCGTTGACCAACGCTTGGAAGACGGCGGGAGCGTTGACCAGACCGAACGGTAAAACCCGATATTCGAAGTGCCCCAGAGGGGTGTTAAACGCTGTCTTCCATTCATCCCCCTCCTTGATGCGGATTAAATGATAGGCGTTGCGGAGATCGAGTTTGGTAAAGATCCTTGCGCCCTGCAAGAGCTCGAAAGCTGAAGACATAAGTGGTAGGGGATAACGGTTCTTAATAGTTATATCATTCAGCCCTCGATAATCTATGCAAGGACGCAAGGACCCATCCTTCTTCTTAACGAAGAAAAACCCCGCCCCCGCCGGTGACGTAGAAGAAACGATAGTACCTGCGTCTAGACATTCAGAAAGATATTTCTCAAGAGCTTCACGCTCGGGCGCAGATAAGGAATATAACCGTCCGCGAGGAGGAGTGCTACCGGGGACAAGGTCAATAGCGCAATCATAGGGCCGATGAGGAGGAAGAGAGGCGGCACGTGCACGGCTGAACACCATCCCGAGATCCTGGTATTCCTCCGGAACCCCGGACAAATCCCCGGGCTCCTCCTGAATAACAGAGACAGAAGAGACAGAAGGTGGGGCAGAGGTTAAACAGTTAACATGACACGAGACATTCCACGAAACAACGGAATCCTTACACCAATTAATCTGAGGATTATGCTTAATAAGCCACGGATGGCCTAAAACAACAGGGTGAAAGGGAGAATTAAAAATAATAAAAGACATGGTCTCACGGTGGTTACCAGAAACCGTGAGTGTCAATGGGAGAGTCTCTCGTCTTACTCTAGGAAGGGAACTTCCATCAAGCGCGAAAAGGGGCGTGGCTCCCTCAAGCTCTCTGAGCGGGATACCCTGAGCGCGCGCCCAAGTCTCATCGAGAAAACATCCCTCCGCACCAGAGTCAATGAGGGCCTTACAGGTGGCAGAAAACCCCGGCCATCGCAGGTGAACATCAAAGGTGGTGTAGGAATGAGGTGGAGAGTCCAGAGAAGTCGCGCTCGCCAGTAGCCCTCCTTTTACCGGCGAGCGGAGGCTTTTACCGGGCACGAAGAGGTAAAGTGTGTAGCCGAAGCACAGTAGAGACAAAGACGATGGATGATCCTTCGCTCCCTCTCCTTAGGAGAAATGCGAATATTTCCCACCTGCATGGGCTCTGTTTCGTCCTCCACGACGGAATGAACGGCGGGAGTCATCGAAGCCAGGAGAGAAGATTCCATGCCACGGGCTCTGCGTCGTAACTCGAAGCGCTTCTCAATACGAATGGCCAGTTCGATCATCGCATCCAGGCGGCTGGGTACCTCTCGAGCCAATACCTCATCCTTGACTTGAGCATTGAGACCCTCGAGGAAACGAGAGAGCAAAGCGGGCTCGTTCCATCCGCAAGTGGTGGCAAGGGTCTGGAACTCAATGGAAAAGTCCGCCACCGAGCGTCTACCCTGCCGGAGTGAAGACAGCACCCGAGCAGCCTCCTCCCCGTAGACTGAGCGATCGAAGACTCTTATCATCTCCTCTTTGAAAAGCTGGAAACGTTCGACATATTCTGCCTCAGCCTCCCAGGCCGCCGTGGCCCACTCGCGTGCTCTACCGGACAGAAGAGATATGACGTAGGCTACGCGGGACCGGTCTCTGGCATAGGTGGTGGGCTGGAGAGAAAACACAACCTCGCACTGTGTTAGGAAAGCTCTGCATTGGGTTGGCTCACCAGTGTAGTTTGGCGGATTATTGATGCGCGGCTCAAGCGCGTTTGGCAAGCCCGGAGAAACAGGTGGATTGTAGCGGAGCTGATGAAGCTGCTGAGTGAGGTCATTAACCTGGGCTGCCAGCGTGTCGACGACATGTCGAGCCGCGGAGAGTTCCTGTTCATGTCTTCCCAACATGGCACCCTGGAGCTCGACCGCTGACCGGACTTGGTCCTCCGCTGCTGGGTCCGACGGCTGGCTTGAGTATTCTGTCATGACGGTAAGCGGACAACACAGCAGGTTTGGAGAAACAGTCACTTTAATTGTTGTTTGACAAGCTTTGACAAAAATAGATGCAGCCTTAAAAGAAACAAAAGACTACCAGAGGTAGTTAGAAACACAGGGAGTGCGTTTAGCAAAAACAGGCGAACAGATCTGTTAGGCTGGAGCTGCGTGACTGAATTCCCCGTGAGTGAAAAGCGTCCGGGAGGCAGACGAGGCAGACAGCGTTTCTCAGGACTAAGTTCGGAACACACAGGTCCACGCGACAGGATCGAGACAGGACTGAGACAGGACAAAAACAGAATCAGACACAATACTGTTCACCATAGCAAATGCAATACTCAAGGGAGGTCTGATAGCAAGAAGAGTCAGGATATAGGGAAGCAATCAGTAAGAAAGGAGGGACAGGTGAAAAGAGTAACAGGGTAAGATTGGTAAAGAGCATCAGCTGAAAGACATGAAAGTAGATTGAAGAGGTGTGTGCGTAAATGGATCTGAGTGCGAGTATGTGAATGGGCGTTACTTGATAGCGTGTGAAAGTGTGTGTGTGTGTGTGTGTGTGAGAAAGAGTGAGAGAAAGCACCCAGATCATGACAATAACCTTTATTCATTTTATGTAGATGTGAACTCGTGAATATAATGTGTAGAAACATCTACACAAAACATATTTAAATTTAGACTGGAGTGAGGTGAAACCAGAAAAAAAAACTGTAAAGCGAGGTGTTGTTATCTAGCAGCAAATTTTTTATCTGGCAGCTAATTTTATTCAATTACAGTATATGGTAGAAAATTAGACTATTAGCTAAAATAAACTTTTTTATTCTACTTTTTGATATTGATATATCAAAATAATTATCAGGTCTAGCAAAGAAGGATTTTATCTTACAAAGCTATGAAATCAAGTGGTAAAATCAAAGGATGAAAAAGAAAGGATGACAATGTCTGTCGGCCACCACCGAAGACCAATTTTGACCCTGGAAAAACCCTGTAATGTAACGTCCATTAGCTTGTATAAAAGCCTGACACAACACGTCATCTTTGACAGAAACAGTTGAGTTTGGCTCCGTCAGAGAGGATGAGACGGACAGGAGAGGAAGAGCAAGGGAAAAGGAGAGATTGGGCGCGGGGGACCCATCTAAGATTATCTTGTCCTGGACCCAGGCAAGACTGTCAGCTGGCCTGCCTAAACCCATAGACATAATAAATACATAGATGCCATTTGGCCGCTGGAACGTACGTCAACGGCGCCGCCATATTGTGGAGGGCACTTTCCCATAACGGGAAATGAGAAAAATGTCTGCTTCGTGTGCTGCTTGGGGCTGTGCAAATCACAGCACAGCTGAAAACAGGTCTCGGGGAATTACCTCTCACAAGCAAGACTGAACATTTGTTTGTAGTTGTATTTATAATTAGGAATAGTAAAGTTAGTTGGCCACCGGAGTCAGTCATAGCTAGCGATGTTACTAGTTAACGCAGCTGTGAAAGTTTAGACATGAGCAGGGACGTGGGAACTATATTGTGGGGGTGGTGGTGGTGGTGGTGGTGGTGGGGGGGGGGGTTCTTGAGGGGGGGACTCGCACTCTTAAATTATGTCTCCGCTGCGGCTGCGCATACAACATATAATCCTTTCACACGTAAATTTAAAATAATCTGGCTGACCCCCAGCGTGAGTTTTTCAAGGCGACCGTTATTTAGAATGTGTCACTTTATGGTTTCCATGGTGACGCGTCATTGCTTGTCACGTGACACACCGCAGCAGCAACAGCGCTGAATGATGATGATGATCTGCTTAAACTGCTTTTATGTAATTTTTCCTTTTTTATTCAGAATATGGCATGAAATATCTGATATTCCGATTGTCAAATACATGCAAGTGGAAGTGTATTGTTGTTTAAACACCTTTATAGCGATCGCGTTAGTTGAGCTGTATGCGCAATGGGCGCCGCCATGTTGGTTTGTGCCGCAGACGCAGTTCAGAGAATCGGATCTGTTGGATTTACAACCAGGGGGGCAGTGTTTCGGAAGACACTGAAGCATCCCCGGGCGCCGCCATTGGCTAGCGGACCCCCACCTGCTGTTAGCATTCCATTGACTCCCATTCATTTTGGCGTCACTTTGACAGCGAATAACTTTACATCTGAGGCGTTTAAAGACACCGTTTGTTCATTGTTTATTTCTAAAGAAACACGAAAATGTATAAAAGGCTCCATTACCTTGTATCTTACATTATGGCCCCGTAGAAGCAGTTTTTGTAAAAATAGGCTAACGATTGCGTCATAACCGTGCGACTCTGTCGCACAAGTCGAAAAATTACCGTATGGACAGGCAGAGAAGCTCGCAAGCAATCGGCAAACTTCAGAGAAAAATAAAAAAAATGTTGGGCCCTAAATTAAAAGGTAGCTTAGGCTACTCTGTGGAGTTTAATTGTGAACAAACAAATTATGGATTAAATGTATAAAAATACAAACCTCAGGATGTCAGTCATTTACAATATCCAGCATCTTATGATCCAGAAACAGGGAATATAACAGATGCACTGTTGAAATGTCTAGTTAAGAGGTTTTAAACAGGATTTAGAGATATATGTGGTATAATGTCCCGCTCCAGTGCAGTAGGTGTCGGTGTGCAACTGTTCAACTGTTACAAACCCTCCTGTAAAACACACGAAGAAGAGGAAAACGAAAGGAACAACACCTGTAAACACCTGAACCTGTTGCTCACTGGATTTGATTTCATCTATGATCCAGAAAACATTTCTACAGATGTCAATTTAGCACAATGCCTATCAAATATAATAATACTCGCGGCCATTTATGTGTTTAATCCACAATCCATCGAGACCAGCGAGAGATTCTGAGAACGACGCGCGCGGACTGACAACAAGCGGAACTGAGTTTAAAATACTGATAAATTCACTTCTTATTGGACAAGACTGCAAGTAAGTTTAATACATTCTCCATTAAAGTAATTTGTTATCATTAGGAACTTCATATTGTATAATGTGATTTAAATGTGAAGTTACAGAAGCTGTTCTTCTGCTACTCCGAACAGAAGAAGAATCTTCCATAAATTACAATCTTTTGAAGTAGAAACACTAAAAAAAAATATTGAAAAAAGGTTTATTGAAAACAAATATTTTTCTAAAAAGTTTAATCCCATTTCCTCTTCCGTGTTCGGCTGTTGTTTTCGTGATGTGAAATTGAAAGTATTTTTGAAGCAGACATTTACAGTAGACAGGCAGATGAAGCCTAACGTCAATGAACAACAATCTGCTGTTATTAAACTGAATATTTCAGGTCATATAACAATTATGATTAACAGTTATACAGTATGTCTATTATAATTCTGGTTACTTTTACTCAATCAGTTATTTTAGGAAGTAATGAAATCAATCACCGTTGTGAACTTGAAGTAATGATTAAATGACAAATGATTCAACAATTAATAAAGATTGGGTAAATATGATTGTAAAATGATATTATACTCTGATAGAGAATATAACAAAATTGGGTTCAGTTTTCCCAGCACAGTGTACATTTCTGTTCCCCAATGAATTCATATTTAGAGTCAGTTAAACTCATTAAACAATCAGAAAAGATTAAGACCATTCGGTTATTTTACGTGGCAATATATTTGTTTGTAACACTTTATTTTATACATTGTTTTTGCTGTTGTTGATGATAACTCTGCATTAGATAAGATGTTGTTCATCTGTGTAAAATGGTGTGATTTGCAGGTGATGCTGAAGGATTGAGTGTTGCAGAAAGCAGTGCTGGTCAGTTTCCAGGGTCAGTTTAGCTGCAGTATGTCAGAGGAAAGAGGAAAGGACTCTCTCTCTCAGATGAGTCTCTCAGAGAAACACAGGTAAGACTGCGTCTGTTTCACACTAGCAGTTTAAACTCCACTGGACTTTGTGTTTCCCTGTCAACAACACAACTTCAAGCATTGCTTTATATTTTGCAAATGCTTTGCACAACTTCAATGTTGAACTTCTTAAATTAACACTGACATTATCTATAAAGCCCAGTTTGCTCTAAAGAAAATATCACAGTTAATAACCTTATAGATGCTGAATTATTCCAAATAAATTACTTAGTTTTTAGATCATAAAATTATTGGCAGACATTAGGAAACGACTATACACTTAATTTACACAGACATTTCTCCTCTCTAATCTGTCAATAAACAAACACTTGAAATTTTCTCTGAAATTAAAGGGGCTATATGGAACTTTTTCCAGAAAATAACCGTAACAATAGCCTTTTTATTTTACCATTTATGACTCAAACATCTCCTGATGAGCATACTGACACCTTGTCTGCTAACAGTGGGTGCACCTATACGTGTTTCCCTGTCAATGTGACACATGTGAGCCTGATCTTACACTGATCACACTGAATTTTCTCTGAAATTAAAGTATTTTTAACATATTTAATATCACTCATGTATATTAAAGAAGTTGTTAAAACTAATGTGAGCCAGTAAATAAAATGATGGTTAACTATAAAACTGTAAATTGTGTGAGTGTGTGTATTTCTGTGGAGGATTAGATAAAGACACAGATGTGTTTCAGACACAGTTGATCCTCCTTTACTAAAGTGTTTTCTCTCTCTCTGTTCTTTGTGTCATCAGTGTAAGATCAGGCTCACATGTGTCCAGCTCTGTGTCTCTGAAGAGTGATCGGTCTAAAGATGGAAAACCACCAAACTTCAGTGAGAAAACACCATCATCTAATAAAAGGTATTTTGTGTGTTTTCATTACATTAGCATTATTTGTCCACAGTGGTTTATGTGATTGAACTTGACTGAATAAAACAATAAATCACAATAAAACTCAATTCTTGGGAACCTTATGAAACTCATTCCAGTAACACAATTACACAGGCATAAATTCACTATGGAAAATAGATCATGCAACTAAATATGTAATTTATCCATCAAACCATGGTCATAAATGAACAAATACACAGCTATACTGCATTTGATTACTATTTGCAAGTGTTTTCTCTCTGGTCTTTGTGTGATCAGTGTAAGATCAGGCTCACATGTGTCCAGCTCTGTGTCTCTGAAGAGTGATCGGTCTAAAGATGGAGATCCTCCAGACTTCAGTGAGAAAACACCATCATCTAATAAAAGGTATTTTGTGTTACTAACTTTTTTGTCACACGTTGACTGTGTTTAAAAGTTGTATCAGTGAATACCAATCATGAAACATGTTCAGATCAAACATTTGTCAGAGTATTCACAGCTAATGCTTATTTCTCTTTCTGTAAAATGTCAGTTAGTATTTTATTTTACTAATTTGACTACAGGCTTCAATGTGGGACATTAGACTCAGACGTTCAGACTCACAGGAACCACGAGAATTTCAAAGACAATCTTCTAGGGATCTTCCAGGTAGGAAAACACATTTTTATAAATGTTTAATATTTCTAACAAACAAATATGTTATTGAATAAAGACATTTAATTAAATTTTTCTTGATCACTTATTTTTCCTTTTAAACACATTTTTGCACATCTTGGTTAGCATGTTAGTCTTTTAACTGGATTTTTTTTTTATGTATATGTATTATAATCATTGAATAAAGTGTTGACCAAATGTAGATGTACAATTTGGCTTAAATTTTGTTATTCTGTCATTTCTTTTACTTTTGTTTGTAGGATCTTGAGAGCAAAATAATCACATTTCTGAAGAATGAACTGGAGAAGTTAAAGAAAATATTGCAAAAAGAGAACACACAACACTTTGTGAAGGACTTTATTGAGAACAGATCCAGTATCAAGGAATCAGCTCTTGATCTCACACTACATTACCTGAGAGAGATGAAGCAAGATGAAGCTGCTGATGCTCTAGAAGGTGAGAGACTCATGATCATCTGTCAGATTGTCTCTTATAAATGTAGGAGAGAAAATAAGACTAAAACTATCTATGTTCTGTTCCTGTGTTTAGATGAGCTGTTCTTCATTCCTCAGCTGAAATGTGGCCTAAAGAAGAAGTATCAATGTGTGTTTGAAGGAATTGCAAAGCAAGGTGACTGCACACTTCTGAATAACATCTACACAGATCTCTATATCACTCAGGGTGGCAGTGAACAGGTCAATACTCAACATGAGGTGAGACAGATTGAAGTTGCTTCCAGGCGTCACGAAGCACAAGAGATACAGGTTGAATGCACACATTTGTTTGAAGCGCCTGAACAAAACAAGGAGATCCGAACTGTACTGACAAAAGGAGTCGCTGGCATCGGGAAATCAGTCTCTGTGCAAAAGTTTGTTCTGGACTGGGCTGAAGGAAAAGAGAATCAAGATATCAGCTTCATATTTCCTCTTCCATTCAGAGAGATGAACTTAAAGGAGAAAGAAAAACTAAGCTTGATGGACCTTATAACTCAATTTTTCCCAGAGACAAAAGGACTGAACCTAACAAGAAGGAATCAGTTCAAAGTACTGTTCATTCTTGATGGACTGGACGAATGTCGCCTTCCTCTGAAGTTTGATTGTAATGAGACGTGGCATGATGTATCGTCACCAGCCTCTCTGGATGTTCTCCTAACGAACCTCATGAAGGGAAATCTGCTTCCTTCTGCTCTCATCTGGATCACCACCAGACCAGCAGCTGCCAGTAAGATTCCTCCTGACTGCATCGACAGGCTGACAGAGATACGAGGATTCAGTGACGCACAAAAGCAAGAGTACTTCAAAAAAAGATTCACTGATCAGAATCAGGCCAACACAATCATAGATCACATTAAACAATCAAAGAGTCTCTTCATCATGTGCCAC
Source organism: Phoxinus phoxinus (assembly GCF_949152265.1). NCBI lineage: Eukaryota > Metazoa > Chordata > Actinopteri > Cypriniformes > Leuciscidae > Phoxinus > Phoxinus phoxinus. The sequence goes on from NC_136880.1 coordinate 2,670,410, forward strand.
ATCCCCGTCTTCTGCTGGATTTCAGCCACTGTTCTCCAGAACATTCTGGAGGAGAAAAGAAATAATGATGCGAAAAACACTCAGGCTGATGAGATCTCTAAAACACTGCAGGAATCAAACACTGAAGACACTCCCAAGACTCTGACACAAATGTACACACACTTTCTCCGCTTTCAGATCCAGCAGAGCTGCCGAAAGTATGATGGAGAATACACACCAGATGTTTCCTGGGATAAAGACGCCATCCTTTCACTGGGCAAACTGGCATTTCATCAGCTGGAAAGAAGCAACGTGATCTTCTATGACACAGACCTGGAAGCCTGTGGTCTTGACGTCTATAAGGCATCAGTGTACTCAGGCATGTGTACCCAGATCTTTAAGGAGGAAACAGGGATCGTTCTTGGGACCATGTACTGCTTTGTTCACTTGAGCATTCAAGAGTTTATTGCAGCCCTTTATGCACATCTGTTTCTAGACATCAACAAGACAAGCGTGTTTGATCATGAGTCTACAGAACTGGAAAACAGAAATGAAACCATGATTGATTTTCTCAAGACTGCAGTGGACAAGGCGCTCGAGAGTGACAATGGACACCTGGACCTTTTCCTTCGCTTCCTCCTCGGTCTGTCGCTCCAGTCCAATCGACGACTCTTACGAGGTCTGTTGACACAGCAAGACGGCAATGACCAGAGCAACAAGGAAATAGTTCAGTACATCAAGCAGAAATTGGAAGATGATCTTCCTGCAGAGAGATCCATCAATCTGTTCTACTGTCTGAATGAACTGAACGACCAAACTCTGGTGAAAGAGATTCAGACCCACCTTAGCAAAGGAAGTCTCTCATCTGGTGACCTTTCACCTGCCCAGTGGTCTGCTTTAGCCTTTGTGTTGTTGACATCAGAGGAAGAGCTGCAGGAGTTTGAGCTTCAGAAATTCAAGAAATCAGACGAGTGTCTCATTAGATTATCGGCAGTCATCAAAACCTCCAAAAGAGCTCTGTAAGTCTTCTAATATATTTTGTCATGTTTAGCTCTCATCTAAAATGCATTTATCTACATTACTCTATAGTGATTCCCCATCATAAAAATGAACCTATACCTGTAAAGCCTGACATCGCGCCTTTTTTTGTGTGTATACAGTTTATCAATAAAATACCATGTAAAAATGTTTGCATGTTTGTTTTGTATCATATAATACACCATATTTGTATGACTTATATAATATATATAAAATATATATATATATATATATATATATATATATTAGCTCATACTCATATTGAGGAAGAAAAAAAGACATATTTTATTCATATATCCAAACTGGGGGGAAATAATGTAATTTGGTACAGATGTTATTAATATTGCCAAAAACTAAGATGAAATTCTGAAAGGTTATAGTATAAAACATTGAGATTTTTATAAAACAGGCTACTTAAATAAAGTACTTATATATTACCACATCATATATTAGTTGTCCCCCTGTTTCTCCCAGTAATTAGATATTTTAAATGTTTATTTCTATGAGTAATTCTGTAGTTTAATGTAGGGGTGTGACGATAACCGCATCACCGCAATATCGCGTTAATGAGATGCCTACCGCGGTGTGAGGTCATCACCGCACTTTTTTTTTTTTTTTTTAAGTTACAGGAGTGCATATGGTGTGTGATATGAACTATAAACGCATTCATCTTTGCTTACAATTGACCCTTCGCTAAGCCACGCCCAAAAACCAGCACTGGCCAATAGTGTCTTTAGCAACCGTAACTAGGCGCGGGAGGTCTGGCAAGCTTTCGAGCGAGGGGAACATGCCGAAGCGTTGTGCGTATGGATTGTGCAAATCTGATACCCGGTATCCTAAAAGTTTGGACGGTGGGGTGGATTTTTTTTTCCTTCCCGAAACCTAAAAGCCGCGGGGAGAAATGCTGGCGTGGATCAGGCAGTGTGGGACGCCTCATTCACAGCTAAATGTCCACAGGATGAACAAAAACACTAACCTAATATTGCTTTGAAATAATGACGGTTCTTTGTTCATAATGCATATATTTGAACATAAAATAAGACAATTAAAGGCAAGATGGAGGCTCACTGAATATACTCTAATACTTTAAAATATATTTAAGCATTTTTTAATCGACGGTCTACTACCCCTGAGTAACTTTAAGGTTGCGTTACCCCAATCTGATCGCGGCTCTCCCGGTGTTAGTGTTATTCCACTAGATTTATGGATAAGCTGTTTGATTTATAATTATTAGATTATAATTTATTTTCACATTTCACTTACCCTGCTGTGCATGAACATAGCTGCTCCTCAATTTGTGTGTTTCCCATTTGAATGGTCGGCGAATGAGGCGCTGCTGCTTGCGCTGGGACTAAGCCTATAGGCTTTAGCTTCAATTTTGATGAAATTATTCTCGAATCGGTTGCATATTATGTCGTGGATATATCCCTCGAATGCATACTGCAGACCCTTTTGTCTCGCTCTCTCAGATATTTCACCTGTTCGCAAAAATCCTCGCTGAAACCAGACAAAGTTAACATGTTGGTTTTCCTGTCACGAAACCTGAAGACCGAAAAATAAAGCAGCAGGACTTGACGATTCCCTTAAGCGGCCCAACAGCCGAACACTTGTTCAGACTATTGCTCTTTTATTTTGCACTTTAAAAAAGGTTGTTTATGTTTAGCCTAATTAATAGTTAATTATTAATATTTACAATTTAATATAAATGTTAATTTGCTGTTAATAATAAAGAAAACTGCTTTATAATTATTAAAAACGGTTATTTAAGTTTAGCCTAATTAATAGTTAATTATTAATATTTACAATTTAATATAAATGTTAATTAGTTTATAAAGAATGCTTTATAATTATTAATTTCCATTGGCATTTACAAGCTACATGCGTTCTTGATCGCGCCTCCAGTGTGTGATGCGGCCTCGGGTGTTTTTGTTTTTTTGTTTTTTGAGGGGGGGTGGGTTGTCGGTTAACCGCCAAACTGCGAGATTTGTTGCTTCTAGGGCTGTCACTTTTATGTTCGAAAATCGATTGCACAATCGATCGGACCAACCAACACAAGTTTCGAAAATGAAAATAGGTAATCGATTTTAACGGCTTTCAGGACGCAGAATGCGCGGAACTAGGTTCAGCGTTGCGCTTCAGATACAACGCGATTTGCGCGATTGAACTTTGACCGCGGCGTCCGCACCGCTTGGTCGACCCAGCAACAAAACATCTCGCGCTATCTGTAGCCTATTGAATAGCTCAGCCATTGAACCGCACAGTCCAATGGCATAGATCTGACCAATTGTTGGTGTGTTTTGGAGGTAAAAACAAAAGAGCTGCTTTCACAAAACAGAATGTCTCGCAAGCCATTGAAATGAATGGGTCTCATAGCGCCGCGAAGGCCGTGCCCTGTCTGAAAGGCGCTTTCTCTCAGAGCGTGTCCAGCTCGTCACGATACGCCCGCAGCGAATGCGCATCACACAGCAACTGCAGGTTCTGATAAACACACATGACAGCAATTATAGCCTACTTCTGCATAAGGTGTCGCCAGTATTTAGAAAATTTCAAGCATAGGCTACAGAGAGCTTACAGACTCGGTAGGTGAAATTTGTTTGACATTTCTAATCGTGAAAACAGCCATGTTAAAGCCTGCAGTAATGTTTTTCATTGATGTTATGGCAGTCCACTCGGCTTTTCGAGAATGTTACACTCCTGTTTGTAATTGTACACGAAATTTCATGCCAATAAATCATCAGAAATATTGTGCGTCTCAAGCGCCCTCTTTACGTTCGTCCTAATGCCTGTTAGTTGTCCGTGGATTGGCCTATATTTGGCGTTGAAAATGGAAACGTCTTTAGACATGGAAAATTGATTTTACAATCAATTCAATGAACACTTATGTCTTGAAAATCGAAAAGGATTTTTTCACAAAAGTGACAGCCCTAGTTGCTTCTTCACCGCATCAAAATATTTGAATCAAAATCATCCTGCATACTCATTCAGATAAAACAATATATTGATTTAAAATTTGTAAGACATGTCTTGTGTAAGAAAGCTGTGTGCGAGGTAGGCGTGAACCACCCATGCATATTGATGTGATTCACACCTGAGAAAGACAAAGTCCCATAATGGCCCTATCAGGTGCTATCAGGCCATATCATTATGAGGAACCTTGCACAAAGAATGAAGAGTGAATTTAAAAAAAGAATGGCTTTTTGATTTTTTGGATTTATTTACAACACAACATAATCCAAAGATACACAACAATGGACAAAAAAAGTACATTATTGAACACACTGATCACACCTTTGTGCTATTCCTGAAACATAGTACATACCTGTCATTTCCATATTGTTTGATTTTTCATTTTACCTCCATCAGTGTCATCTAGTCCCTGTAAAAAACAAACAAAAAAACAACTGAGAACTAGGGCTGTGCGATATGACGATATATATCGGATGGACGATATAAAAAGTCTATCGATTCATATTATGCTCTATCGTTCATATCGTGGTGTCGGAAAAAAACATTGTTTACGGCAAAACTTTTTTCATCATTTGGAGGACTGCAATCTTACACGCCGCCATGAGAATGCAGGCAGAAACGTGAATAACATGGCGAGTGAAGGGTGATAGAACCGGGTGTTTCCGAGCAGGACCAGCCAGGACAAACCGAGGAGCTCGTTCCTAAATGAGGGGCTACCTCTGTAGCATGAACATGATTTGGTAAAATTTCTTTATGTGTAGTTGACTATTATATTTTGATAATGAACATGCTGCTATGTCAAGTTAGCAATGCACAAAACGTGTGTGCGTGCCGTGAAGCGTCGGCGCGATCACAGGAACAGGAATCCGTTACTCCGTAATTTATGGTCATACGGATAGAAGCAAAAAATGATTCAATACTGTAAAGCCGTAAAATACAGAAAACAAGCTCGATTCCCTTTTCTAACATCTCGGTTTCCTTTTTGTGAACTTTGGACCCTGTCGCATGATCCGAAGCTCAGCAAAATGCTTCCTTTCGTTTTGTTAATCTGTAATTATTTAACCCTCAGGGGTCTGAGGTGTTTTCTGGGTCCTGGAGGTGTTCTGACATGCTCTAACATTTGTGCTTATTTCTGTTACTTGTGACATTTTCATGACTAAAGTATTATTACACTGCATTCAGCACAAACTCTGCTACAATAATATGTCAGCAGCATGTATGTAAAAGTTTGTAGTTTTGAGATAATAACATTTATGCGTGGTTTGTGAAAATGACCAAAAAAAAAGTCACTGAAATAATGTCATGAAAGACAAACTAATTATTTCGTCGCAAGGCTTTTGAAAATTGTATCACGTAGCCTAGAATATTTGCTCCAAAACTATGTGAAAATCATCCTGAATACTCATTCAGATAAGACAATATATTGATTTAAAATTTGTATGACATGTTTTGTGTAAGAAAGCTTTATGCAAGGAGGCGTTAACCACCATGAATATTGAGTGTTTCACACCTGAGAAAAGACAAAGGCCCTCCCATAATGGCCCTATTAGGAGCTCTCAGGCACTATCATTACATTACCTTGCACAAAGAATGAGGAGATTTAAAAAAGAATGGCTTTTTGATTGTTTGAATTTATTTACAACACAACATCATCCAAAGATACACAACAAATGGCAAAAAGCACATTATTTAACACACTGAACTAAAGACAGAGACTTAACCAGTCACACACCTTTCCTTTCCTGAAACATAGTGCATACCTGTCATTTCCAAGGTGTTTGATTTTTCACTTTACCTCCTCATGCTCATGTTGAAGTCAGCAGGACGGGTAGCTACCTAAAAAATATATATATATATAAAAGCTGTGAGCATGCTGATATCAAGAAGAAACCAGGGCTGCATGATTGTGGGAATACATTTTAGATTTCTGGTGAAAATTTCTTTTTAAAATTTACAAAATACACACACACACACACACACACACACACACACACACACACACACACACACACACACACACACATATATATATATACATATATATATATATTTGTTGTGCCTTGCAAAAAATGATTTTCTTACTTAGTATTTTTGTTTTGTTTCCAGTCCAAATATCTAAAAATTATTAAATCAAGAAGCATTTACTAGAGAAGTAAAATGACATAAGAAATTCTATTTTGTTTTAAGATAAAAAGAAAGTAATTTAAGTAATTTTTGCTTAAAACGAGCAAAATTATCTGCCAATGGGGTAAGCAAAAAAATCTGAATTCGAATAGAAAACAAGAAAAAAAATCTTAATTCAAATGGAAACCAAGAATTTTTTGCTTACCCCATTGGCAGATAATTTTGCTTGTTTTAAGCAAAAATTACTTAAATTACTTTCTTTTTATCTTAAAACAAAATAGAATTTCTTATGTCATTTTACTTCTCTAGTAAACACTTCTTGGTTTAAGAATTTTTAGATATTTGGACTGGAAACAAAACAAAAATACTAACTAAGAAAGTATTTTTTGCAGCAGGGCTGAATCAAATAATAAGAACAGTATAGCAGGCATAGTTAAAAAGGAACACTTCAGTAACACTACACTAGAGAAAAACATATTGATTATCATATGTTACTTCAAATGTTTACATCGATATGACGTTATGAAATGAGATTGGAGTAAAATCATGGTTTGCTTTTCAAACGCACGTCGCGCGAATGACTCAAACTCTCACAGCGCGTGCAGGGGACATTCACTGAAGCATCGAGCAACAGTTCAATGGCAATATGAAGTTTATGCAACAATAACACTAACTAATATAATTCAGGATTATTTCTTACCTTAAAATCGTTCTTGTCTTCAAATCGCGATCTTCTTCTTCAGATGTAAACCCAATAATCTCACAGCATGTCTTCCAAACTCGACGACTGAAGAGGACTGATAAAGTTTGCCGCTTTGTTGTTGAGGTAATGGGGGCGTTCGCGCGACACATGGACGATTTGCATCTCTATATGTTTTGCGCGTGTGGGTGTGGTCACATTAAAACTAATGAGGAAGGGTTAGAGAAACTGAATATCTTGTTGGTTTTATACAAATTACTTAAACAGAGAATATTTGTTTTCGTTTTGAATCAGATAATTTAAAACTACACACTTAAATGATTATAAATATATAGAGCTCACAAATGTGTGACAAGTATTCGCTGAGTTTTTTAAATGTTTAGAGACGTGCTCAAGAAAAAAAAGTTCACGAGACGGAGAGGCAGAAAGCACACCCTGTTTAATTTCTTTATTTTACAAAAGCACAACGTTTTGTTTTGATTGTAAGTGGACACATACAAAAGTAGACATCTCACAGATTATTTTTTCATATTTATTAAGTCTGTATGACCATATATGACGGAGTATTTTAAGTTTATTCAGCTGCTATGTGAAAAAAAACGCGCAAATCACGCCGGCGTGATTGCCGACCCCAGGGGGTTAAGGCAAATAGCCTATATTTCGCATATAAGCCTAACGTTATATATTTTTTTTATATATTTAGCTTTATTCTGTTTTCTCCGTTCACAGAAGCGCTTTAAGTGCGTGATGATGTGACGTTGTGTGGATCCATGTTCTACACTATCCTGCAATTTTCGCTGGTTTCAAAAAACAAAAAGTTGCATATTACATGCTATTCATTTTCACTGAAATGTAGGCCTAATTTTTTGACAGTTGGTGACATACAGTATGAAAAACTAACGCCAGCGCATTCCCATTGCGACTTATCAATGATGACTGACAGCTGAGCATGGGCATTTCACTCACGTTGGATAGGCTATGCGCGTCAATATCACATTTGCTCAGTCTGTACTATTTGAATACATGATTGGTTGACTGGCAAATTGAAATAGTTAACAGAACGATAAAATAACGTTGTTAACCGGGTAATGGCCATTTCAAATAAGCGTGTCTGTTCCATAGACAGTATATAAACGGTCTGTTCAGAACGATTAAATTTAATTTGCTTTCCGTTTCTGGTTATGCTCCTGTCAAAATTTCGTTTGTTTGTTTTCGTTCATTGAACAGGTTCAGAGCCCTGATTTCTGCTACATTTTAAACATCTTCCATTGAATTTTTACATTTGGTATTTTAGCAATATTTTATGTTGGGCCTGTAATCATTTGTTTTTGAAAAGTGTTTTAAATTTCGTTCATATTTTATATTTCTACATTCTTAATCAAACATTTGCCCATTTTTTTTTTGAGAATATAATATATATATATAAACATTTTTGAGGATATACTTAATATATACTCAATATATATATCAACTTTTCTTTTATTTGATATATGCTAAAAGTATTTTCCATGTTATAATTATATATATAAATTATTAATTGATTGAATTTACAGAAAAGGTACTATATCGTGATATATATCGTTATCGGGATATGAGATGACTTATATTGTGATATGAGATTTTGGTCATATCGCCCAGCCCTACTGAGAACATATAAATATATCTCTTAGACGTTATGAAATGAGATTGGCGTAAAAACATGAAGCCTATGTTTGGCGCGTTTTGCTTTTCAAAACCCACAGAGTGTGCAGAGAACATTATTGAAGCGATCGAAACGCTCCAAACTATGAAACATTATTGCTAGCACATTATAAACATCCAAGTTGGAGCAGATATCAGTGAACACAGCATTTAACAGTAAACACTAGTCTAAACATTATAATATGCATCATAAATTTCATAGCCTAGTTTTATACCATGCTGTTTTTTATTATGAACATAAAAATATCCTTGTGTTGTATAGGCTATATTTATTTATCATTGAAAGGTTGCCTACCTGTCTATAGTTCATATTTCAACATGTTTCCATCAATTTCATAAATTTTAGTCAGGCACCAGTTCAACTATGTGAAGTTAATATTGTTGAATATTAAGTGTCCCCAACTAAGCAAGACAGAGGCAACAGTGGCAAGAACCTAAACTCCATCAGGTGACATAAATAAAGAAAAAATCCTATAGCTATAAAAGCTTTACACAAATATTGTTTTCAAACATGCTTCATTTTATCTAGGAAATTTGTCACTGATTAAATACACTAATGCACAGGATATAGTAGTTTTTGAAGATGAATGTTAGTTTAACTCAGCCTCTGTGCTGTATATGCTGTTTATGTAACAAAATAAATGGAAAATGTATTTAATATTTGTATATAGAACATGTATGGTATGTGTTCCATCTAATTCTGTGTTGTGACTTATTGTAGGTTGAATGATTGTAACTTAACAGACAAAAGCTGTTCAGCTCTGGCTGCAGTTCTTGGATCAGACACCAATCTGAAAGAGCTGAACATGAACAGTAATTATCTGCAGGATTCAGGAGTGGAGCTGATCTGCACTGGACTGAAGAATATAACGTGTAAATTGGAGATACTGAGGTAAGTTGAGCCACAGGAGTCACATGACTAGAGTGAGGTGCGATGACTGACAGGACGATGCCGGAGGCAAAAGCGCAAGAGAACTTTTGTGAAAAATTCAAAGATCTTTTATTTATTTGTTACAACGTGGGTATACCATATCAATCCTGTCATTTTGCTATTTTATTGTTGTTGTTTTTTCGTCGAGAAATATTGAAGTGACATTAAGCATTCATTTTGTTCCAAGAAAAGGAAAGATCTAACATTAAATATCAGAATAAGAGCTACAGATCCTGAGGGCCATTGGCAAGTATCTTTTCTTGTAAAATAAGTGCTCCACACGGCTCTGGGGGGTTAATAAAAAAGCTAGTTATTTACACGAACCCATCGCTTCACTTCAGAAAGCCTTTATTAACCCCCCAGAGCTGTGTGGAGCACTTTTATCATGGATGGATGCACTTTGATGGAAAAATATACAGCCATTCACTGCCATTATAAAGCTTGGAAGAGCCAGGACATATTTTTAATATAATTCCGATTGTATTAATCTGAAAGAATGTCATATACACCTAGGATGACTTGAGGGTGAGTAAATCATGGGCTAATTTTCATTTTTGTGTGAACTATCTCTTTAACAAGACGACTAAGATGGGCTTCCTTGTTGTAGAGGCGACTGGAAGAGCGATCATTCAGATTTATATAGTTCAGGTTTAACTGATTATTCAGCTGAGTTTTTTCCTCTCGGTTCTAGACTCTCTAACTGCAGTGTGACAGGAGAAGGTTATAAAGCTCTGGCCTCAGCATTGAGATCAAACCCTTCACACCTGATAGAGCTGGATCTCACAGGGAATGATCCTGGAGAATCAGGAGTGAAGCAGCTCAATGATTTACTACAGGATCCAGACTGTCAACTGAAGACACTGAGGTGAGACGGGATCTAATAATTAACTAAATTAGTTATATGGAGGCTAAATATTCATAACTAATATATTATTTTAGCTATACAATTAGCTTGACAATTTGTTGCATCAAAATGATCAAGATCAGAGGGTTGTTCCATAAAACAAGATTAAAATACAAGCCAGGCTTATTTTGGTTAGTCAGACTTATTGTCGATTGATTCTTTTTCATAAAGCAAACTTAAAATAGTTCAAACTCAGTTACTCTGGCAACTTATGCTGGGAAACTAGCCTGGTCCAGGGCAGGCTAACTGTCAGGCTAAGCCTCAGTTGTTGCACAGATCCTCTGCACAGATCCTCTAACACTGACCAATAGGAACACAATGACTGATATTCTCTCATACATTATTTGACTTTATTAACCACTATCAGTCCAAAAATAAATATACAAGAAAATCAACTTAAATAAGGCTACAATGATAAATGAGATAATATAGACCTACAAACGTGTTAAATTGTATATGAAATGTTTGTTATCGTTGATATATATCCTACAGTTTTTCTTTTCTTACTGGCTGAATGTTTTGTGCCCAAGATTTAATTAGATAGTTTTAAAGATTTATGAATACATTTCTCTCTGGTTTTAATTGGCAGCTGAAGTACATTTTTATGGTTATTAGAAGAACATTAGAACATTACAATCTAAAATTGAATAAAAAAGCTTATTAAAGCAGAAGTTAAAATCACAAAATTTACAATAAATAATTACAAAAGCACAGATTACATTTTAACTGAATGAATAAGATGAATCTGCGCTTAGTAATTGGACTATATTAGACTTGATTTACCCCATTACAATAGTCCATTTACAGTTATTTCTATCATAAAAAATACACTTATTTGTAGGTTTAAAATTCTAAATAATGCACATCTAATGTCCAACAACAAATGTTTTAGTATATATATATGTACTTTATTATGTCTTTCAATTCATACACATTTAGTACAAATGTACAGTTAAAGACATAATATTTTCCCCCAATAAATCCTTCTTATTTTTCCTTCTACTTTTTTTATTTTGTGATAATACCCACCAACACATAATTGGAACAATAACCAATAAGTACATAGTTAGACACTTTTACATATGAAAAAAAAGGGAAAAATTAAACATTCACATATTTATATCAAACTCTTATAATGACACACAATTCCTAATAAGTTATTTAAATATCAAATATTAAATAAAATAACAAATAACTAGAAATAAAGGGGAGGAAATGTTATTTAGTTATAGGCTAATATGTATTCCTTTATTTTATGGAATATTCTTTGCTTTTATGGTGCGTTCACACCGGACGCGAATAGCGCGTCAGGCGCGAGTGATTTCAATGTTAAGTCAATGCAGAGACGCGTTACGCGCGTAAAACGCGTGTAACGCGTCTTTGCATTGACTTAACATTGAAATCACTCGCGCCTGACGCGCTATTCGCGTCCGGTGTGTGGGGCCAGTTAGAGTTGCACATATCTTTTCAAAATGTATACTTTTGCTCTTAATTTCATGTTATCCTCTCCATAATGTACCGTATAAACTAAATCCAACCAAACATTCTTGCTTTCTCCAAAACATTAAAAAAAAAAAAAAAAATTGCTTTAAAAGGTGTAATTCTCAGCATTCTAAATAAGTATAAGTCATCTTTATTAAGTAGCTTAGGTCCTAAACCCAAAACTATATTTTGTATCTTTATTATATTTGCTTTCTTAAATTCTTCCCTGAATTACTTCCATTTTATTTTTATTATTATTTTAAGTATAAAATATAAGTGTAATGAGCTATAAGTTCACTGTAACTTATCCAACATCCTAAAGATAAATTATTATAATTAGAAGATATTTCTGATGTTATAAAATATCGCATAGCCTATTATTTTTCCAAGCAAAATGTATATAGTCAGAATTATCGCGCTCCGATTTGGCGCACAAGCGCGCAGCAGCGCTCGTTCTATATGAGGTTTAGCAGCAAAATGGAAATATTTGCTAGATTTTTCTAAGATTTACAGATGGAGAATATTCCTGTGAAATGTAAGTTTTGCAAACACCATGTTTCAAACGCATAAAACGGCACAAAATATATGCAGTTTGATGGTGGATCGATTGGATCTATGATCGACCTCTAGGGCTGCTTAAGAAACGCGTGCACACGCAGTTATCTAGACTAGATAAACCTGGATCAAATTAGTGGGATTGCGTGAACTTGAATTACCTTTTATGAAACCGCTTTAGCCCCAACTTATTTGTTAGGTTCATTCAAGTCGTGTTTTGGAGTTTAATCCCCGCTTTTCTTGGCGTCTTTTATGGAACAACCCCCAGATCAGATGCTGCAGCTTCTGTCATGATGATGATAAACGTCAACACAGTTTAGTTGTGATACGAGCTAAAGGTCAAATAGACATTATGGGTCAGTATATGGGCTGCTATTCTGGAGTATACCTTGATAATTGAAATGAACAATTTTATTTTTGTGCACACTTCTCATCAAAATTCTAGATATCCTTTTAGTGAAATAGTTTTCTGAATACAATAGTTTTGCATCAAGCCCAGATTCACTGCATCTCTACAGCAGGTCTATGAGTCTCCAGATGTTCACAAACATGCAGTTTCACAGCCAGTGTTCTCTGTGCTGACGTTTATCACTTCTCCTGCTTAAAAGCCAGAATTAATTTCTCTTAATTTCACACTCTGTATTCATACTGAAAACCATGATCTAGTGAGCTTTTGTCCTTCTGCTCTGTGAGACGTTTCTGTTCTTATGCAAGTAAGTAAATTATATATATAAAGCACATTTAAATATAGCAGAGCTATCCAAAGTGCTGAACATAGTAATGAAATAAATAAAAAATAAAAGCACAGAAACGTAAAACCATAGAAAACAAACAGTGAAACAAGGATATTAAGTATCAAAACGCCAGGAAATAGAGATACGTTTTAAGTTTTGATTTAAAAATGTAAATGGAAGGTATTCCATAGACGGGGGGCGGCAACTGAGAAAGCTCTGTCTCCCTTAGTTTTTAAACGGGAGCGGGGGATAGATAATAGAGCCTGGTCTGCAGATCTTAATCTGGAAGATGACAGAAGAGTAAGAAGATCTGTTAGATAAAATGGAGCTTGATCATTAAGAGCTTTAAAAACAAACAACACGATTTTAAACTGAATTTTAAAATGAATCGGGAGCCGATGAAGGGACGACATGGGGTGACATGGGGTAAAATTGGGGTGACATGGTCATATTTCTTTGTTCCCGGTCAGCAGCCTTGCAGCTGCATTTTGTACCAACTGGAGGCGACCAAGTGATGACTGAGTTTGCTTTAGGACTGAGTGTCGCTCTAGTTTCCTTCAAATTTATATTTATTTGTGTATTTAAATGTTCAAAGAAAAATAAAAATACATTTATCGTATCAATCTTTTTTGTAGTGCAACAGGCATTGAGTTGAGAACTGAATTGACTCTTCTGCAGGTTTGTGAGTCCTGCTGCAGAGGAAGCCTGTCAGTATGTGGATAGAGTTGTGGGTATAAACCCGTTACTCCAGAGAAAGCTGAATCTGCGTGGACATAAACCAGGAGACACACGAGTGAATCAGATCGCTGCTCTACTGCAGGATAAACACTGTCGACTCAACACACTGACGTGAGTATTGCTCATTTATTTATAATATTACTTTACTTTTAGTTGTAATGTTAGCTGATGATAATATTTCCTCACTTGTTTGAGTCAGAGCAGTTTTTTCCTCAGCATCACAAAGAGCCACAACAATTTAAAGTAATAAAATTAAACAGCAAATTAAAAACACAATTAAAACGTGATATCAAGCTTTAAATATTTGGTTAAGACAGACAGTTTGATCATGGGTCAATAATTATTTCAGTAACTGTTGTAAAAGCCGGCTATTTGGCCCAACTTCCGGTTTCCAAACAGCCGGTAAGGACGCGCGTGTTCGAGTCTCTCCAGCGTTTTAAAGGAATTTTTGTTAAATAAGACACAGGTTCTCATATGCAATTATCTTGTTTTAATCTGACTCCATGAATTAAATAAAAGTTCAATGTGCAATAAGGTTATGTTTACACTTAAATAGTTACAACATGATGTAATGAGAATTTAAACCATTTGTACCCAGCATAAAGGTTACCTGAGAGAGGGAGAGAAAGAGAAAGAGAGAGAGAGAGGGAGAGAGAGAGGGAGAGAGAGAGGGAGAGAGAGAGAAAGAGAGAGGGAGAGAGAGAGAAAGAGAGAGGGAGAGAGACCCTCTCCCCAGCTTGGCATCCAAAGACAAGAGAGTGAAGAACCCTTGCCGTCCAGTTTTGTCATTTCTCCCCCCACCGTGTCCCCAACACCCAGGTGTGAGACATTCAAACTGACCAATCAGAGCATCACAATTTTCCCCATTGTCCCAAACCTCCGGCCCACAGGCCCATATCACCGCTATGCTGGAAATGTCTTAATGAAAAGCAGTGTCTTTGTTGCATTGAAATAATCTTGGATTATTTTCAACCTTACACTGTAAAGGCAGAACAATGTTTTTGTATCAGAATCAGAAATGTTCATAACTGCTTTCAATCAATGTTTGTATTTCACAAAATTTAAAATGTCAAATTTTGGTGCAGTATATAATGTAACTTGTAAAAATTGAAGAAGTGCATTTTAAAAGTCTGTGATCAGTGTCTGCCTGTAATAAGATCCACTGAAGGCAAGTTGACTGAACACTAGTGATGAGCGCTTTAGAAACACGCTTCATGAAGCTACGAAACCTTTACAAATCTTTGGTTTCAAATCAGTGGGTCGGAGTGTGTATCAAACTGGCAAAGTCACATGATTTCAGTAAACGAGGCTTTGTTACGTTATAACTGTTTCAACACATTTCAAAATGTCAATGGTTCACCGCTGAGGGGCGATGATCTCTGTGAACCCATGAATCATGCAGATTTACTGAGATTAAACAAATGTTTGTGAAATATTGTAAATATTAAAGTTATAGCTTATTTAGAGAAATCAGCAGAATGTCTTAGTGCAGGCGCTAACGGCTCCAAATATGTATCTCGTAATTTACCCCACTAATAATGTCCATAATGTTACCAAACTTCTATATTAGTGCAAATAGGTTCCGTACTCATAAACTTCCCAATGCCTCGTTAGTACATCATAAGTTTATTAAAATAACACTTGCCTGATGGGTTATGCTACTGCTAGACCGGACGTTGACGTCACTTCGGTGAGTTGAGAAAAGTCAGTAAAAGTCCCTTGCAAAACTCACCAGTGCCATCACACTACATCCTTATGCTTTGCTTTCTGCCAGGACTTTTACTGACTTCAGAACAGTGAATCATTTTGCCACGAAATTGGTTTAATTGATTTGAAGCTTTGAAAAGCTTTGTTTGTATTCAAATAAACGTGAACAAAACTAAAAAAACAAAGACTTGACTGAGAAACATGAAGGTCACCAACAGCAGTCACAGGGAACAGAGCCAGACAGAAGACAATGGCAACATGAAGGCAGGGCCGTACGCAGGACTTTATAAAGACTGAGGTCCCAAAATTGATGTTGCTGTGGGGGTTCGGGGGACATTTGTGATTTTCCTGATCTACACGTGCAATTTAAGGTGTTTGAAGGACAAAAAATGGATATCATTAGCTTTAAAAGCATGTCAGTGGGCAGAAGCATAAATTATTAGTCAAGCAGAAAACAGATTCTTAAACATGAGAATCAGATTAATACTCATAATAATAATTCGTTACATTTATTAATTAATAATTCGTTACCTGCTCTTCCTCTCTCATCTTCATCACATTCTCTCTTTCTTCTTCTCTCAGTCTCCTTATCTTCACCTGTATATCTTCCCTTCCCAAAGCTGAGCTTTGATTGATAGTCTTTGCAAACTGATTATTTCTGTCTGTTGTTCATAACTTCTATCGTAAAACAGCGGTTTAGTTTCGCTGCTTGCATCATATCTCACACTTTATGACCGTTAACTGAAGCGGGTCGTGAAGCGGCGCTGGAATTCGCGCTCGACTCGCAGCTTCTGTGAACATAAAGCCCGTCTACTTTGACTTGATTGGTCATCTAAAACATGGTGACATTGACATTGAGTGTTGTTAGTCCGCTGAAGCAGCTCAGATGAGGTCTTTATCGTGGTGATGTGCAATATCATTACAGCACCAAAAGTAGAGTTAATATTAGCCAATTATTTCACAACCTTCATTATATAGACCATATACTGTATAGCCCCTTTCAGCGCTGCACTCGTTGTCTTTTGACTTCCGGTCTGCATTTCACAGCGATCTTGCGTATTTATGAATGTACGGCTCATTTTAAAATCTTCCCGGTCTACTGACATTTGTTAAGACATCTGCTTAAAACATTACCATGCTCATGATAACTTTCATTAACTCTACAATAAGTGAATCCACTTCACCAGCTAATTACTCCTGGACAGCGATGCCATAGAAACATGGACATCAGTTTGGTTTGAAATGTGCTGGGGACAGAGACGCTTTCGGAAGTGCATTTCCAGAAGTGCTGGGTACAATGACGCATTTTTCTCTTTCACGCATGTCATGTTTTGAAAGACGATGCCCTGTAGCTTACTAATGTAAATAAATAAAAATGTATACAAAAATGTGATGATGATGTCCGACTCGTTTTATGAAGAAGAAAGCCTTAAATTTTCAAAAAGCATTAGACATATGACCTACTATTCTGCTTCATAAATGTCAGTGCAGAGAATCTCAACGTGAATAAATGCATGATCCGCCTATTTAATGTGTACCTTAATGGTCCAGTGGCAGAACTTTCACCAAGCCTGTCAGAAGTTCTGGCTTCTAATCCGCATTTGTAGGCCCTATATATTTTTTCTCTTTTTTCTCATCAAAACCGAATATGTTCATCAGTGGTTGTATATCAAGCAGGGACACGTTTGTGTTGAGAGTCTCCGCAACGTATTGAAGCGCGCGTATGGAAGTAAAATAATGCCAAATGATTTTGAAATAAAAAGCCTGTTGAATTGCACTACTTGAAAAAATATATGCATTGCATTTACCATGCTTGCATTTTAATTCATTGTATTTTTAGGTCTTGCATTTTTATGGGCTGAAATTCAACATGGTTGTATATTTAAGCTGTGAATATTTAAATTCAAAACATTTCAAACACATTTTCATTAAAAAAACCTCAATAATCCATTTTCACCTTTCATATTTCACTTCCAAAATATTCAAACGGTTTAAAAATACAACCTATAATATTCAACAGGCAATTTTCGGTCCATTTTATTTCGCTTTACAAATTCGCTTCCACAAATTCAGTGGTTCAAATTCGACAGTAAATTCAACATTGACATCCAGGAACTGCAGGAAAAGCAGTAGATTACCGAGCATAATCTCCATGTGCTGTTAGTCGTCCTCACCAGCAGGGGGCGCAAGCGCGTGTTGTTGACGAAGACCAGAGCAACAGTTAGAGCAAGCCTAGTCTCGCGTAGCAAACTGAATTCATAGCAGCTTTCTTTGGCCAAGGCCCGCCCATAAGGCAGTTTGACCGACATGTCAAACAACCAATTACAGTTCGTTTCGTTCAGCGTCGCGTTTCGGGGCGTGGAAATATCCCCACAACAACAGACCGGCGTGCAACAAGTCTCCACTAAGTGCCTCAAACAAAACTCCTGGACTTACGTACTTTTGAGAATCCTACGTTTAGCTGATCTTGATAAATGCTCATTGTCACTCATGTAAACAACAGTTTTTCTTCCGCAATCACACGTCTGCGCTTTGTTTCCCGGCGGACCGAAAATAAACGTGACACTCGCGCCGCCAGGAAATACGATAAAATTCAACCAATCATATGACGACTTCGACATTCCTGAAGTGTTTCCAGTTAAGTGTACCATATGCATCAGACGTTTAGCCAGCGTTCCGTGGGCGTGACGTCTGAGGCTGAGACTAGAGCAAGCCATTCATTCATAAAAACTGATTTATTTGTGAATATTATGAGGGCTGTTTTTATGTGTATTGCTCAGAAAAACACAAAAATAACCCATTTCCACTTATTTGGTCAAACTTATAAGTGCTTTTAATATTTTCAGTGATGTGCAGCCTGTACATATGTTCACATCTCAAAAAATTGACCCTTTAAAAATTATATGAAATGAATGTGTAAACGAACATAAAGTAGTATATTTAAATGAACAGTGTGTAGTCTTTCTCTGTGTTACCTGCATCTGGATATCCCTGTTTATTTGTCAGCAAAAGTCTGCTGGATGAAGCTAAACACGCTAGCTGATCATCATAAATCTGATTCATTTTATTTTCTCTTTCTGTCATTAGTCTGAGTTATTGCAGTATTACAGAGAAACAGAGTCTCATCCTGACTTCAGCTCTGAGATCAAACCCGTCACACCTGAGAGATCTGGACCTGAGCGGGAATACACTAGGAGACTCTGGAGTGAAAAATCTCAGTGATCTACTGATGAACCCACAACTCAAGCTGGAGAAACTACAGTTAGTGTCATTATACTGTACAGCAATTACAGTGTGACTGAAGTTTATTTATCTGAAGACAGCAGGGCTTATGTTTCATTGTTTACAGCAGTGCACTTTCTGGAGTTTCCCTATTGCTCACATTTTATGTGTTTTTTTATCTAGATAGTAATGGTTTAATTTCCAGCATTTGATACAATGTACTGATTGTGTACATGCAGAAATCTGCCTTTTCAACAGAGAATAAAGAAGAGAGACGTCAAATAAATAGTTAAAATGGAAGAGAAGAAACCGTGTCTTCCAGCACACAGAACTAGTGTGACTGGGTTTCAGAACAGACTATTGGTCACTAAATGCTGCTGTAGCTCTTCAATAAGATGATCATCATAGATGTGAACTATTGTTATTTCTCTGTCTTCAGTCTGTATAGATGCAGTATTACAGAGAAACAGAGTCTCATCCTGACTTCAGCTCTGAGATCAAACCCGTCACACCTGAGAGATCTGGACCTGAGTGAGAATACACTAGGAGACTCTGGAGTGAAGCACTTATGTGCCGTACTGAAGGATCCACACTGTAAACTGGAGAGATTGAGGTCAGTCACGTTCACATACAAGAATCAAAATGCTTAAAATCACTTCAACAGTTTAAGGCGAGACACTACAGGTGAATAGGGTCAAATGTGTAACTAGCAGATATCACCATGAAAATTTCCCAGTTGATTGCTTACATTAAGATGAGGAAAAAATGTATTACAAGTTTTCTGTAATTTAATGTTTAAATATGCAAATTAGGCATTGTCTAATTAAATATGTGCTAATTTGCATATATTTTTTTTAAAAATGATCCGAGTATTGAATAAAGCCAGGTTCAAAATTCTTTTTTTATTGTGTTCACATATTAGATGGGGAAAAATTACAGAGGGATTTATGGATATCTACTTTTGTTATCCTGTAAATCAGAATTATACTGTGAATAGCCTTAAAAAATAGATTTTCGCCACGTTTTTTGGAATAAAATGTTATATAAATCAGGCAAGAAATAATATATTTACAAATACCTCAGTAAATGTCTTCATAATATAACTAGGCACAAGACTGGAAGGTTTGGTGTATATCGGTGCGACTGAAGTGGAGATTTCAGACTTGCAGAATGAGAGAAAAGTCATTTTGAGAAAACGGGCTTTAAAGGGGTGGTTGATTATGATTTCACTTTTCTAGCTTTAGTCAGGGCTGCCAACTCTCACGCATTGAGCCTGAAACTCACGCAATTGGCCCTTTTCACACGCTCTCACGCAACACATCCATTTTCTCACGCAGAAAAAAATCGCGAAGCAAAGAGGACACTGACAACGACAGACAAGACAGAGCAGGGGTTACTTTTGATATAAAATAAATGATCAGCTCTCAGATTCTGTCAATTTTATTACGCAATTCAAACAATAAATACCGTTTTGGCGCTTGTGACGTGACAGATCTCTGTAGCGCCTCAGTTCAAGCGGCACGTGAACCGATCATCTCTAACTCTTCTCGGCTCTGCTCTTCTTTACTATTAGTAAATAAACCCGAACTTACCGAAATGTATATCGGATCAACCAGTGTTTTTCAACCGCGGTAAGAAGTCAATAAAACAGGTCGGCTAGAACAATGTCACATAAGTTACATTTACATCAGGAAAGCAATTTAATGACCATTTATAGGCTGGAAAAATTAGCTATAGAGTTTTGTTAAATATGTCCACTATATTAGGCTACATATTATATTGTTACTTATATCATTAAAATATTATAAAGTTGTTATTATAATAAAGAACGCATTATATTTCATTTTTGTTATTTTTAACCTTTAATAAAAAATAGCCTAGGGCTCTCTGTTTACAGCATTAGTGATTTATTTTTTAACATGTTTCTACTGTAACTAATAATTATAAAAATGAATCGATATTGAATCAAGATGTCAAGCAATAATAAATACAGTAACTTGCCAGTAATTGTAACCATGCAGCTAAACATTGTAACATGTTGTCAGTAAACTTAATAAAAATAAGTTACCAAATGTTTTGACAATCACAACTTATTGTGATGCAAGGTTTTTTCCACATACCCCATCATCACCCCCCCCCCCCCCATCTCACTCCAAGCTAAACTCAAAAGTTGGCAGCCCTGCTTTAGTTAGTGTGTAATGTTGCTGTTTGATCATAAACAACATCTGCAAAGTTACAACGCTCAAAGTTCAAACCAAAGTAAGATATTTGCTTTTAAAGAAAAGGACGACAACAAACGGCTGGTAGGAACTACACGACATTCCTCCCGGGTTAGTGACATCACCAACCCTAAAATTTACATAACCCCGCCCCCTGAACACAATTTATAGATTATCATGACAGAATATGCTAATCAATGACTAGAAGATAGTTAACTCCACATCAGCTGCATAAATTCATCAACTAACCATTCAGAAATGTCCTGTTGCTTCTACATGATGTCACTTCTTCTTCGGGTTGAACATGAACTAAAAGTTTTTGAAATTTCCAGTGTGTGTGTGTGTGTGTGTGAGGTAAAAGGACAAAAGCTGTTGAAGCTCCGCCCCCTGTGCAGCTCATTTGCATTAAAGGAACAGACACTAAACTACGTATTTCTGCTCAACTTCAAAAAGTGACAACTTTAACATGCTATATAAAAATATCTGTGGGGTATTTGAGCTAAAACTTCACACACACACTCTGGGGACATCAGAGACTTATTTTACATCTTGTGAAAAGGGCATTATACCGCCCCTTTAAAGATTGCATCAGCCAATGAGATTGCACATTTAGAGTTAAATCCCCCTTTAACTTTCACGATTGGTTGCTGATAAACAGGAAATGACCATATTTGGACCCGACAGCATTGTACAGGAGAGAGAGAGCTTTCTAACGGTGTGTGTGATGACAGGAGCAGACAGAGATCGCGGAGCAGCGGATGATTTATAACACCAACTTTTGTTGAATTTATGAGAAATCTACACACGCAAACAGACAAAGTGCAGTAAAATAAAGACCTAAATGTGTATTTCTGACTTTTTTCCACCACAAGTCTGAAAGAAGACATGTTATTGAAGACAAATATCCCAAAATCTCAAAATTGACCAGTGAAAAAACCCGATGTTTTTGCCTGCCGTGTCTCTCCTTAAACTAACACACTTTATTCTCAATATCTCTCAGTGAGTCTGAGTTCACATTATATTTCTGCACACATTTTCACCGTAGTATTTTGAGATCTGGTGAAATAAAGATGAAGATCTCTCTTCCTCTGTCTGCTTTATTTGCTGATGAAGATGATGTGACGTTACAGAATAAACAGTTTTCTTTTCTCCTGTCTTATTTTCTTCTCTCTCTGCTAATGTAGGTTAAGATGCTGTTATATGACAGATGAAGGTTGTTCTGATGTGACTTCAGCTCTGAACTCAAACCCGTCACACCTGAGAGATCTGGACCTGAGCTGGAATAAACTAGGAGACTCTGGAGTGAAAAACCTCAGTGATCTACTGATGAACCCACAACTCAAGCTGGAGAAACTACAGTTAGTGTCATTATACTGTTGTTGTAAAGTTTTTCTTTCTTCGAAGCAAGGACCAGTGAGACAGTTGGGATCGCGTTCAGAAGTTGTTATTTTTTGAACACGGCTGCGGGTTCCAAAATCAGTCTAACTCTAATACAGTATTGCATTGTAGTTATATACATTCCCAGGGGGAGGGATTACATAGAGGTGGAGATTCTAAACAAAGCATGTAAATGTAGCCTACCTGAGTCACATCTCTTACAGAGATTTCCTGATCTCATCAGCATAACAGTGATTCAGAGCTAATGCTAATCCAATCAGCCGGACTAATCAACGACTGGGCCAGGGGCTCCAAGAGCCATTTGGGCTCCAAAGGCCATTAGGAAAACAAAAGGTGAGAGTCTCAGTGATTCTGTTCATTTAACTTACAATGGAGAAAACCGGTCTGGCAGGAATCTCTTGCTGGCATTGCAGGAATCTCAATATTCATCTGAAATCAGTCTACTAAACTTTATCAGTTTATATACTATTGCAGTGGAAAAACTAAATTAGACATTTAATAAATTTGTTATCCTTCACTGTACAGCAATTACAGTGTGACTGAAGTTTATTTATCTGAAGACAGCAGGGCTTATGTTTCATTGTTTACAGCAGTGCACTTTCTGGGGTTTCCCTATTGCTCACATTTTATGTGTTTTTTATCTAGATAGTTATGGTTTAATTTCCAGCATTTGATACAATGTACTGATTGTGTACATGCAGAAATCTGCCTTTTCAACAGAGAATAAAGAAGAGAGACGTCAAATAAATAGTTAAAATGGAAGAGAAGAAACCGTGTCTTCCAGCGCACAGAACTAGTGTGACTGGGTTTCAGAACAGACTATTGGTCACTAAATGCTGCTGTAGCTCTTCAATAAGATGATCATCATAGATGTGAACTATTGTTATTTCTCTGTCTTCAGTCTTTATAGATGCAGTATTACAGAGGAACAGAGTCTCATCCTAACTTCAGCTCTGAGATCAAACCCGTCACACCTGAGAGATCTGGACCTGAGCTGGAATAAACTAGGAGACTCTGGAGTGAAGCACTTATGTGCCGTACTGAAGGATTCACACTGTAAACTGGAGAGATTGAGGTCAGTCACGTTCACATACAAGAATCAAAATGCTTAAAATCACTTCAACAGTTTAAGGCGAGACACTACAGGTGAATAGGGTCAAATGTGTAACTAGCAGATATCACCATGAAACTTTCCCAGTTGATTGCCTACATTAAGATGAGGAAAAAATGTATTACAAGTTTTCTGTAATTTAATGTTTAAATATGCAAATTAGGCATTGTCTAATTAAATATGTGCTAATTTGCATATATATATTAAAAAAAATATCTGAGTATTGAATAAAGCCAGGTTCAAATTTCTTTTTTTATTGTGTTCACATATTAGATGGGGGAAAATTACAGAGGGATTTATGGATATCTACTTTTGTTATCCTGTAAATCAGAATATACTGTGAATAGCCTTAAAAAATTTATTTTCGCCACGTTTTTTGGAATAAAATGTTATATAAATCAAGCAAGGAATGATATATTTACAAATCCCTCTGTAAATGTCTTCGTAATATAACTAGGCACAAGACTGGAAGGTTTGGTGTATATCGGTGCGACTGAAGTGGAGATTTCAGACTTGGAGAATGAGAGAAAAGTCATTTTGAGAAAACAGGCTTTAAAGGGGTGGTTGATTATGATTTCACTTTTCTAACTTTAGTCAGGGCTGGCAACTCTCACGCATTGAGCCTGAAACTCACGCAATTGGCCCTTTCCACACGCTCTCACGCAACACATCCATTTTCTCACGCAGAAAAAAATCGCGAAGCAAAGAGGACACTGACAACGACAGACAAGACAGAGCAGGCGTTACTTTTGATATAAAATAAATGATCAGCTCTCAGATTCTGTCAATTTTATTACACAACTCAAACAATAAATACCGTTTTGGCGCTTGTGACGTGACAGATCTCTGTAGCGCCTCAGTTCAAGCGGCACGTGAACCGATCATCTCTAACTCTTCTCGGCTCTGCTCTTCTTTACTATTAGTAAATAAACCCGAACTTACCGAAATGTATATCGGATCAATCAGTGTTTTTCAACCGCGGTAAGAAGTCAATAAAACAGGTCGGCTAGAACAATGTCACATAAGTTACATTTACATCAGGAAAGCAATTTAATGACCATTTATAGGCTGGAAAAATTAGCTATAGAGTTTTGTTAAATATGTCCACTATATTAGGCTACATATTATATTTTTACTTATATCATTAAAATATTATAAAGTTGTTATTATAATAAAGAACGCATTATATTTCATTTAAGTTGTTATTTTTAACCTTTAATAAAAATAGCCTAGGGCTCTCTGTTTACAGCATTAGTGATTTATTTTTTAACATGTTTCTACTGTAACTAATAATTATAAAAATGAATCGATATTGAATCAAGATGTCAAGCAATAATAAATACAGTAACTTGCCAGTAATTGTAACCATGCAGCTAAACATTGTAACATGTTGTCAGTAAACTTAATAAAAATAAGTTACCAAATGTTTTGACAATCACAACTTATTGTGATGCAAGTTTTTTTTCCCACATACCCCATCATCACCCCCCCCCCCCCCCCATATCCAAGCTAAACTCAAAAGTTGGCAGCCCTGCTTTAGTTAGTGTGTAATGTTGCTGTTTGATCATAAACAACATCTGCAAAGTTACAACGCTCAAAGTTCAAAGCAAAGGAAGATATTTGCTTTTAAAGAAAAGGACGACAACAAACGGCTGGTAGGAAATACACGACATTCCTCCCGGGTTAGTGACATCACCAACCCTAAAATTTACATAACCCCACCCCCTGAACACGATTTATAGATTATCATGACAGAATATGCTAATCAATGACTAGAAGATAGTTAACTCCACATCAGCTGCATAAATTCATCAACTAACCAATCAGAAATGTCCTGTTGCTTCTACATGATGTCACTTCTTCTTGAGTCTCTCCATCATTGTCTGACTCCGGGTTGAACATGAACTAAAAGTTTTTGAAATTTCCAGTGTGTGTGTGTGTGTGTTTGTGTGTGTTTGTGAGGTAAAAGGACACAAGCTGTTGAAGCTCCGCCCCCTGTGCAGCTCATTTGCATTAAAGGAACAGACACTAAACTACGTATTTCTGCTCACCTTCAAAAAGTGACAACTTTAACATGCTATATAAAAATATCTGTGGGGTATTTGAGCTAAAACTTCACACACACACACACACTCTGGGGACATCAGAGACTTATTTTACATCTTGTGAAAAGGGCATTATACCGCCCCTTTAAAGATTGCATCAGCCAATGAGATTGCGCATTTAGAGTTAAATCCCCCCTTTTACTTTCACGATTGGTTGCTGATAAAAAGGAAATGACCATATTTGGACCCGACAGCATTGTACAGGAGAGAGAGAGCTTTCTAACGGTGTGTGTGTGTCACAGTGTCTGGTTTATGTTCCTTGGGTCACCACTAGATGTCCTCCTTCCCCACGGTGTCCATCACACTATTGAACTACATTTCCCACGATCCTTGTCTTCTCATTGCACTCAGCTGGTTCCTTATCACTGATCATTGCACTCAGCCATTTCCCCATTATCATTGTCTATTCCCTGTGTATTTATACCCTGTCTGTTTTAGTATGTGTCACGGAGTCCTTGTCCATTATCACGCCATTTCCGAGTCCTGGTTTCTTGTTCTGTTCTTGTTTTATGTTTGGATTGTCCTTATGGTTTTGACCCCTGCCTGGACTGTTTGTGAGTACGGATTTCCCTCAAATAAATACTAAACTGCATTTGGATCTTCTCCCTTGTCTCATTGAGTGTGGATCGTGACAGAAGGACTCCGTCACACCTAGATCCAGCAGTATGAGTTTCAGCTTCTCTTCCCCAGCCATCGAGCGGGAGAGGAGGGATTGTTTTGAGGGGACCCGTCTGGTCATTTTTCGTGGGACCCGGGGAGGTCACAGAGGAGGAGGAGGTGGTCGAGAACAAGGCCAACACCACCCTCCACCTTGGCCCCCCTTCGTCCCTGGACTGGTGAGGGACGGATTAGAGCCACCATCTCGCCATCGCGGGCGGAGAAGGGGAAGACGTACGTCCGCCCATCCAGAGACTGTTCACGTCCCGTCTGCCCAGCCAGAGTTTGTTCACGTCCCGTCTGCCCAGTCAGAGACTGTTCACGTCACGTCTGCCCAGTCAGAGACTGTTCACGTCACGTCTGCCCAGTCAGAGACCGTTCACGTCACGTCTGCCCAGTCAGAGACTGTTCACGTCCCGTCTGCCCAGTCAGAGACTGTTCACGTCCCGTCTGCCCAGTCAGACACTGCTCACGTCCCGTCTGCCCAGTCAGAGACTGTTCACGTCCCATCTGCTCAGCTTGAGACTGGTCTAGAGATGCCCATTTGTGGGGCCGCCAAGGCTATGATGGATTATTTAGAGCGTCTGGCTCGGATCCTGGACATGCCAGTGTCTGCTGTTCGAGAGCCGGAGCCGGTGTCTGCTGTTCCAGAGCCGGAGCCGGTGTCTGCTGTTCCAGAGCCGGAGCCAGTGTCTGCTGTTCCAGAGCCGGAGCCAGTGTCTGCTGTTCCAGAGCCGGAGCCAGTGTCTGCTGTTCCAGAGCCGGAGCCAGTGTCTGCTGTTCCAGAGCCGGAGCCAGTGTCTGCTGTTCCAGAGCCGGAGCCAGTGTCTGCTGTTCCAGAGCCGGAGCCAGTGTCTGCTGTTCCAGAGCCGGAGCCAGTGTCTGCTGTTCCAGAGCCGGAGCCAGTGTCTGCTGTTCCAGAGCCGGAGCCAGTGTCTGCTGTTCCAGAGCCGGAGCCAGTGTCTGCTGTTCCTGAGTCGGAGCCAGTGTCTGCTGTTCCAGAGCCGGAGCCAGTGTCTGCTGTTCCAGAGCCGGAGCCAGTGTCTGCTGTTCCAGAGCCGGAGCCAGTGTCTGCTGTTCCAGAGCCGGAGCCAGTGTCTGCTGTTCCAGAGCCGGAGCCAGTGTCTGCTGTTCCAGAGCCGGAGCCAGTGTCTGCTGTTCCAGAGCCGGAGCCAGTGTCTGCTGTTCCAGAGCCGGAGCCAGTGTCTGCTGTTCCAGAGCCGGAGCCAGTGTCATCTGTTCCTGAGTCGGGTCTTGTGGTTCCGATTCCGGTGGTCCGGAGACGGAGGAGGAGAAGGAGAAGGGCCTCTTCAACGGACCGTCCGGTGGTTCCTAATCCAGAGACCATCCCAGAGGTGACTGCCATCCCTGACGTGCCGGTTAGGCATGCTGCTCTGCCAGCCCCGCCCGAGCTGCTCGCCCTGCCGGCCCCGCCCGAGCTGCTCGCCCTGCCGGCCCCGCCCGAGCTGCTCGCCCTGCCGGCCCCGCCCGAGCTGCTCGCCCTGCCGGCCCCGCCCGAGCTGCTCGCCCTGCCAGTCCCGATCCAGCATCACGTCACGCCCGCCGAGCCTGAGCTTCACGTCACGCCCGCCGAGCCTGAGCCGGTGGTGTCTGTTGCAGTTCCGGAGCCGGTGGTGTCTGTTCCTGTGCCTGAGCCGGTGGTGTCTGTTCCTGTGCCGGTGGTGTCTGTTCCTGTGCCTGAGCCGGTGGTGTCTGTTCCTGTGCCTGAGCCGGTGGTGTCTGTGGCAGTTCCTGAGCCGGTGGTGTCTGTTGCAGTTCCTGAGCCGGTGGTGTCTGTTGCAGTTCCTGAGCCGGTGGTGTCTGTTCCAGTTCCTGAGCCAGGGTCTGTCTCTGTTCTGCCTTGGTCTTCACCGCCATGGCCGCCTGAGTGGTCGTCTCCGCCGTGGCCGCCCGAGGGGTCTTCTCCGCCCTGGCCGCCAGATGGACTGTCGTCTCCGCCCTGGCCGCCAGATGGACTGTCGTCTCCGCCCTGGCCGCCAGATGGACTGTCGTCTCCGCCCTGGCCGCCAGATGGACTGTCGTCTCCGCCCTGGCCGCCCGATGGACTGTCTGCTTCGCCACGGCCGCCGGTTAAATTATCATCCCCTGTTCCTGTTCCCCTTCATGGTCCTGGCCCTCCATCCCTCCCCCTGATCCTCCACCATTCCACCTCCCGCCTGGACTCTTGTGTTGTTTGTTTTTTGTGGGTCTTGGAGCGTCTGGTAGCCGCTCCGTAGAGGGAGGGTTATGTCACAGTGTCTGGTTTATGTTCCTTGGGTCACCACTAGATGTCCTCCTTCCCCACGGTGTCCATCACACTATTGAACTACATTTCCCACGATCCTTGTCTTCTCATTGCACTCAGCTGGTTCCTTATCACTGATCATTGCACTCAGCCATTTCCCCATTATCATTGTCTATTCCCTGTGTATTTATACCCTGTCTGTTTTAGTATGTGTCACGGAGTCCTTGTCCATTATCACGCCATTTCCGAGTCCTGGTTTCTTGTTCTGTTCTTGTTTTATGTTTGGATTGTCCTTATGGTTTTGACCCCTGCCTGGACTGTTTGTGAGTACGGATTTCCCTCAAATAAATACTAAACTGCATTTGGATCTTCTCCCTTGTCTCATTGAGTGTGGATCGTGACAGTGTGATGACAGGAGCAGACAGAGATCGCGGAGCAGCGGATGATTTATAACACCAACTTTTGTTGAATTTATGAGAAATCTACACACACAAACAGACAAAGTGCAGTAAAATAAAGACATAAATGTGTATTTCTGACTTTTTTCCACCACAAGTCTGAAAGAAGACATGTTATTGAAGACAAATATCCCAAAATCTCAAAATTGACCAGTGAAAAAAACCCGATGTTTTTGCCTGCCGTGTCTCTCCTTAAACTAACACATTTTATTCTCAATATCTCTCAGTGAGTCTGAGTTCACATTATATTTCTGCACACATTTTCACCGTAGTATTTTGAGATCTGGTGAAATAAAGATGAAGATCTGTCTTCCTCTGTCTGCTTTATTTGCTGATGAAGATGAAGTGACGTTACAGAATAAACTGTTTTTTTTTCTTCTGTGTTATTTTCTTCTCTCTCTGCTAATGTAGGTTAAGCTGCTGTGATATGACAGATGAAGGTTGTTCTGATGTGACTTCAGCTCTGAACTCAAACCCGTCACACCTGAGAGATCTGGACCTGAGCTGGAATAAACTAGGAGACTCTGGAGTGAAAAACCTCAGTGATCTACTGATGAACCCACAACTCAAGCTGGAGAAACTACAGTTAGTGTCATTATACTGTACAGCAATTACAGTGTGACTGAAGTTTATTTATCTGAAGACAGCAGGGCTTATGTTTCATTGTTTACAGCAGTGCACTTTCTGGAGTTTCCCTATTGCTCACATTTTATGTGTTTTTATCTAGATAGTAATGGTTTAATTTCCAGCATTTGATACAATGTACTGATCGTGTACATGCAGAAATCTGTCTTTTCAACAGAGAATAAAGAAGAGAGACGTCAAATAAATAGTTAAAATGAAAGAGAATAAACCGTGTCTTCCAGCGCACAGAACTAGTGTGACTGGGTTTCAGAACAGACTATTGGACACTAAATGCTGCTGTAGCTCTTCAATAAGATGATCATCATAGATCTGAACTATTGTTACAGGCCTGATAGCGCTCCGGCGTCACGTGTCTGCGAAAAAAATAAAATAAATCAGGTTCGCGTGATCTGACAATTCCAAAGATCTGAGAGGCGCTTTCACTAAACCACACCAGTAAGCCTACTTCAGCCAATCAGTAATAGGGTAGGGGCTGATTTTGGCCAATCAGATTAATTCAGCAGTCACTCCACGTGCAAATTTGTTTTGTGTTTGTCTTTCCCACACTGGCAGCGCTAAACGTAGCCAAAGTCATGGAGTGCAAGGGTCTGTTAAAGGTGCTTGAAGTACTTGAATTTGACTTTTTTTAATGTAAGTCCTGTAAAACCTTGAAAACAGACATATTTTTAAAGAGGTACTTGAAAAGTGCTTGAATTATTAAAAACAGGGATGCATCGATACCGAGCAACAACCGATAGGCCTACTACCATGCAGCGTGTGTAGTAACAGAGAGCTGTGGTGCGCGAGCTGACAAGAGAAAACCGTGCAGTGGATTAAGCGCGCAGCGGAGCAGACGCGCGAGAGGGTCGAGCTCATCCCACAGACATCACAACGAGCCATGTAGATTATTATTAACGTTAACTGACGAGAGAGAGAGAGAGAGAGAGAGAGAGAGAGAACCCGCGCGCACAATTCTGTTGAATGCTCTTGATTGCTGACACTCAGCGCGTGTTATATGGATGAAAACTAAATCGTATATGTAACTTAAGTAAAGTAAAAAATTACTGATTTATGTATTACCTGATTTATGTATAACGAGTGGTTCCCTACATTATTACTGGACGTTTGGTTCCATGAACGCAAACATCAAAATCGCGCGCCGCGCAAACCAGTGTCTCAGCGCTCAAATACTGAATTAAATTGTCTTTCACGTCTTGCACTTGTACGGACGAATTCACTCAAAATTATGTAAAAACGCCCGTCTTGGTGAGTATCCTAGTAAACAAAGTCGGTTATCTCAAGTGAACGTAGCCATGTTCAAATGGGGTCCGTGCGTTCGTCTTAAAGGGGCCGCAGTTTAATAAATCTTAATGTTAATAAACAAAGGTCAAATAAATTACTCGCTGCTCTTGACTAACTAGGCTACCCTTTTCAACTTTACAAAAATATACATCTATATATAATTTATACAGTAATGAATATGCAATTTTTTTCACATTTGATTACTTTATTAAAATGTCTGTAGCCTACCTGTTAGATCTGCCCAAAAAAATCTAAAAACACTGTTTAATTCATTTTTAGCCTGCCTTTGTTCTATTGTAATTATTTGAAATTCGATTATTTGTTCGTATTTTGTTACTGACTGCTGACTTGTCTTTAATGATGTATTCAATTCACATTAATTAGGCTGGTAGTTTTTGTTGTAGTATCAAAATTGGATGAAATAATTGGTATTTCACTGGTGTCTAAATGTGTACCACTGACCCAATCCTCAGCACTGAGCCCTTCTGGAGCTGCTCTAAATATGTGCTGTACTATTAAATGAAAGATAAAATATCATAGAGCAATAGAATGAAGAGGAAAAGTAACAGAAGCTCATACAATGCATTTTAGCAGGCTTAATTAAGATTGAAAATAACTGAAAAAAATATATAATTGATGAACAAATTAAGCCAACTAATATGATTTATATTATTTTGGTTTATCTACTAATACATTTAAAAATGACAAATGTAGTGAAAATGCAGGGATCGGTTACGGTATCGGCGAGAACCAAAAAGGAAAGTATCGGACTCGTTCTGCAAAAAGTGGTATCGGTGCATCCCTAATTAAACATATTTATAAAAAATGATTTTAATATCAAAATCATTTAAGGGACCATTTATCTAAATGTTCTCCCAGGGGAGCACACCCCTGGATCCCGCTTGACAATTATGTTGATCAGGGCATATATCTCGGCTTAGGGGCCGCTTACCTCCCAGGGAAAAAAAGTTCAGGCTCAGGATTTGTTTCTACTATCACCCCTGTTGTTATTTTTAAACTAAAACACTTTATTCTCAATATCTCACAGTGAGTCTGAGTTCACATTATATCTGTGTAAAATTCTTCACATTCATGATTTGTTTGTAAGATAATCTCTCTTCCTCTGTTTGTGTCTTTCTAGTCTATATGGCTGTGGCATCACAGATGTTTCTTCTTTAACTCAGTCTTTGACTGACTCAAAAGCACTGCAGTTTTTAAAAGAGCTTGAGCTGAGTTACAATAAGATAGGAGACTCACAGCAGCGGCTCAGAGACGAGCTACGAGACTCAAACTGTGTCCTGAGGTGAGGAAACATCACTCTGAGATATTAAAGACATCTTCATTTACCTCTGATATGTGAACACACCTTTCAAACATTCGTGAAAGGAAATTATCATTAAGCTTTATTGCAACAAAGGGTTTGTGTGAGAACACAATGTGAAGTTATTGAAATGTTGAACACACAGGAGGAAAGAGAACAGAAGCTCACGGTCACAGCTTTACACATCAACACCTGCTTTATGAACTGTGTCAGTAGAAGTGAATCATTTCAGTGTGAAAACAGACTTGGTCAGATTGTAGGAAAGCGCTGCACTCCTGCTAAACTCAGTGCAGGTCCAGCTTCAGCTCACAGGAGAAATGTCTCTGTCTCCAGTGTGTTTTTACTGGGACGAGCCACACGTCACACTCCTCTACACTTACTTTACTCGCAGTGATTTACTAAGAGCCGACAGACATGTTTAAACTAGAGGACAAGCGGCTTTAACTAAAGGTGTGTGTTTAACTCAAAGTAACATTAGTATTTGCTCCCTGTGGTTTATTCCATACACCATACACTCATTAGTTTCTCCTTTACAGAGACTCAATAGGAGTCGCACCGACACACACACACACACACACACACACACACACACACACACACACACACGTACACACGTGAACATTATTCAGGTTTTAAATTTATTATATTTAAAAACACAAATATATATGCAGGATCATGTAAAGTCGGTAATTAATCTGATTACAGGAATTCAATTTAACTTATTCTTACAAAAAAAAAACAGTAATTGAAATATAATAATTTACTCTTTGTTCCACTGAACACTGATTGTTTTCTCTTCTGTTCTACTTTACAGAGTAGATGCAGATCGATCACCAAACGTCAGAGCAGATGAAGATCGATCACCAAACGTCAGAGTAGATGAAGATCGATCACCAAACGTCAGAGGATTGTTTGCATCATGGTTTAAATCTGTGAAACGGAGATGAGAGGAGCAGAAACCATCAGGAGATCCACAGAAGAGTCACTGCTGTCTATGAGGAGAAATAACTGTGTGATTAATGTGTTTCATACAGGAGGAAGAGACTCAGACTTCACAGTTCAATAAAGCAGCATGTGTGTTAGCATGCGTATTAGAAACATGTGATATTGAAAGATTAATGTTGGTTTATTATTCAGCCAAATGATGGTTTAGTTGTAATTAAAGGCGAACAGAGGAAGAAGCTCAGATGAGTGTCCGCAGAAATCTCCACTATCAGGCCTGCAAATATAATAATGTTTGGGTTGAACTCATCCATAATTATTAAAAATTTTCTAATCATAAATGTGATTGTCAAGTATTGCACATAAATGTTTCAAAGATATAAAGTTTACATGTAACTTTTAAACATTTACATTATCTCTCTAACACAGAATATGTTTATTGGTATTGTTTTATTGTATATGAAGTTAGTTATGTGTGTCTGATGCACAGATCTACAGTGTATTGTCTTTGTTCTGTAGAGTCTCTTCTCCTCTACAGACCGACTAAACATGTTTACCAGTTAACAGCATTTGTGTGTCTTTCACTCGCTCCTCAGACAGCAGACGGATGTGGGCCACGGCAGGCAATGATGCGGCACTGCAGGCCTTCTTATGGCAAAGATGCGGCGCTCATGGCAATGTGTAATCTGAATATGAGCCTAAAGGCCCATATGATAAATCATGAATATGGCCCTAATATCACAAACCAAATGTGGGCCGCCTATGGCAGAAATGTGGCACAATCGACAATGACTAATCTGGGTGTAAACTGAATATGGCCCACATATGTTGCAGCAAATGTGGCCCAGTTATCTTTAACACATATCTGGGTCAGTTTTGGCAAAGATGAGGGACAGTAATCACTGTGAATCTGAATGTGAACCTAAAGTGTCCCACACATGACATGGCAAATATGTCCCGGTTACATTGCTGTGGTGAGCAGGACGAGGTCGAGGGTCGTGTGAGGACGGCGAGGCCGGTGGCGTGATTGATAATGAGCGACACATGTGAGGCGCACCGGTCTCGAATCTCTCACGGAGGAGCGGAAGCATAAAGGAGGAGCGACGACAGTGGAGATGGAGAGAGGAACAGGCCTGGACTTGTGTTGTGTTTCTGTTGTGTGTGGCCAGCAGTCGTCCGCGAGGGGCTGCTGCCTTATACTTTTGTTTTTGTACGTTTTATTTTGTTATTAAAAGTGTTGAATGTTCGCCGGTTCCCGCCTCCTGAAAAACTTTTTGGTCCAAAAATAAGACTTTATTCAGCATTGTATTCTCTCCTGGGTCTAAAAATAAAAGTGTTTTATTTCAGTGAATAAGAGCTGACGGGGGACAAAATGCCCGATTTCCCAAAACGTTGAACTGAGCAATGCCATTGTGCCAATTTAATAGGCTACTTTTAAACGCATATAGCTCAGTAATGTCAGTTTTATGTATTTGCTGAGAGGGGTCGGGGGGAATTTTTGTTGGGAAATTCAGAGGAGAGACGCACACTTCGATTAGACTGGATAAACACATGCAGCATCTTAATTGTTAAGAAAATGAAACGAAATAAATGAATAAATCAAGCCTTTATTACAAAACACAGCATTCAGAAAAATGCGCACCCCTAGTTCCTACGTCTATGGCCCAATATGCGGGCCAGGAAGCGGGTCGGGTACAATATTTTCTTTCTTTTGTTTGCGGTCCGAGTTGCGGGCGGGTTAGTTGAAAACGTCGGTCGGGTGCGAGTTGTTTATACATTGACCCGCGCATCACTGCCATGTATCATTCGTTCAATCGTTTTTTCCCCCCAAATTAATACCAAAAAAAAAAAAAAAAATGAAAAACGACTTGTTTTTGAGATTCTGAAAACGAGATCTAAATTTTTAAAGCAGGTGAACACATACTGTATTTTAAGCGGTTGCTGAATAGAACCTTGTGGGAGCGGGACGGAAAAAAACAGTCCCGCGCAGACCTCCTTAAACCTAGGTGTGTAACGTTAGCCTATGTGTGTCCCGAATAAATAATAATTAAAAAAAGGAATAAAGTTCAAAAGTTGGACTGTATTGGTACAGTCCATTGCACTATGCTAAATCAGATATATGTACAATAACATGTCCAACAATCGATTGAAATAGTACATGGGGTTTAATTTATCGTTAATGAGATGTATCCGCGGCATTTTCTCGTGTGCTTAAATCGTCCAGTGGTAGAACTTTCGTCAAGTGTGTAAAAGGTTCTGGGTTCTAATCTGCATTTGTATAGTTTTTCTTTTTCTTTTTTTTCTTCTTCATCAAAACCGATTATGCTCATCGATTATGGTTGTATATCAAGTAGCCTAGTAGGGACACGTTTGTGTGCATTATATTTTGTGATTTCACCGTAGCGAATAGGCCTATTCCATGTAGCTGGCCCGCCATCTACTGGATAAAAAAAATATTGGCCCGCGGCCAAAGTTACTTGCCGACCCCTGCAGTAGTTCATGGTCCTGTTGTCAGTAATGACTCGCATGCGCTAATAACAGCTGTCTACAATCTCCTCGGACGCGCAGAATGAATCACTGCTTCTAGAAACGATGCTTCCCGCGGGTAAAAACGCTTTCAATTCATAGATGCTAGAATCTGTAGAAGTTAGGAGAGTATTTTTTTTATTAATTTTTTTTGTACCCAAAATGTCCTTTCTTAATCACTTCTCACTTAATGGGATGTTCGCTGTCTAGGTAACACAGGGGAACTCCCACTGCCAACGCCCAAGTTCAGTCAGGCAAATTAAGAAAGATCACGACTTTAGTCAACATGTAGGCCTATTTTTAAGTAAACTAATGTAGATTGTGTGTAGAATTTTAAATGTTTTTATTTTTTCCTTGCAGCCTATATGTAAAAATAAAACAAAATAATCTGTAATACCATACTGTAGCCACTACATGTCTGTATATCCTTTACATTAATATATATTCAGGGCTGTGAAATTCTAACTTTTATTTATTAATATTTGACCTTGAAGTAATCCAAAAGTAATCAGATTACATTACTTTCATATTGTGGTACTTGGATTACGTTACTGAATACTTTTTTTAGGAAGTAAAATAACTGTAACGGAATACATTTTTAAAGTAACCCTCCCAAGCCTGTATGTCACACTATCACAATTAAAAAATACAACAATATGTATCGTGGATTGTAGCGATCTGTATTGTAATCACATAAAATAAAAATTACTGTGAGAATTAATTTTACAGATTTTCAAGTCAGTACAACATCAAACTACTATATAATTCTGACTACCGGGGGAAAGTTGTGATTTAAAAAAAATACTAAAAAAAAATTGTGTCATTACATTTGTTAAGAGCATAAGAAAAAAATTGAAAAATAACTTTTTTTTTTTCTTTAACACCATTTCAATTATTTCAGGATTTATTTTTTAAACCAAACTTTGTATAAAGATTCTCAACTATGTTATGAAAGCTATCAGAATGATTAGATGTATTATTTTACTCTTTGAAATGCGTGTAAATGTTGTTGTTTTTTCACTGTTAGACCTTACCAGGTTTTTCTACAGTAAAATACTGGGAAGGGGCAACACTGTTGATTATTGGACTTCCCTTTCACATCTAATACTGCCAAATACACACACCGTTGGTTCTGTCTAAAGTGCAAGTAAACGGTCTGATGTTAGATGTGTGTGTAGCACCCTGACCGCCTGGTTAGGGGAGATATAGAGTCAATAAAAGACACAGGACACGGAGCTGCTGCAATATCTTCTGAGTCTCTGTATTGTCTCACATTAATGCAAACATTTCTGCATTCTCATATGTCAATCAAACGTATAACAACATATCTCTTTAGAGAAAAACACTATACAGAAAAAAATATACATTTACTCACATACAGCTTCTCAACAGGTACTGTTCTCACCAATTAAACAAATAATTTCAATAGAAACTTGAATTACAAAGCACATTAATAATACTCCGTACTGTATATTACATACAATATTCACATATGATACTCTACATTTTAAACATATGTGCCGTGTACCATATCTCTTCAACTCTTTTAAACTTCTTAAATCAGTTTAGGAATTATAGCATGTCAGCCAAACTAATTATCTCTTTACACACTATTAGCATGAACACATATTACATTTTTTCTTATGAACCAACAGATTCCTTTTCTTTAAGCACTGTCACCTGTAACTTAACTGTTAAATTAGTTCTCAAAAACACCAATATGGTATTAATTCACTCCGTTTTCACATTTCTATGCCCGCTTATAGTGATACACACGCGGTCAACTTGAACCGAACTTATAGACATATATTTATATTACAATGAATACACTTCAAACAATGACACTTGCCATTTTTCACAGCCCTGACTTATATAAAGTGTATTTCTGCTACAATTTACTAATATCATACCTGGTTAGGGGAGATATAGAGTCAATAAAAGACACAGGACACGGAGCTGCTGCAATATCTTCTGAGTCTCTGTATTGTCTGAGCAGCGCACCCCCTCCCCCAGCAGGTGAAAGTCCCAAGGCAAAAATAATCAAATGATCGATCATCCATGCTAGGCAAGGAATACCAATCGCCATCATCCAATATCATACACTATGCATTAATGACATTCAGGCCACATTTACACATAGCCGGGTATTTAGAGAAACGAATATTTCTCCCCCTCCGTTTTCAATAATAACATCGTGCACACAACCCGCATAAATACGGCGTCGAGTGCCTTTATAACTATGCTAAACGTATGGGCGACAGTGTAGGGAGAAGGATAAAGCCATGCAAGCCAATCAGAATCCTCAGAATCGACAAGAGAGAACCTAAAACTCCGTTTCTCCCAGTTGACACGACAACATATAACCGGCGTTTTCAGAAATCTCCACTTTGGCCGGAGTTTTTAGAAATGATCGTTTTCTGGGATAAAAACGGCGTTTTCGTGTAAATGACAGGCCAAAACGCAGAGAAATATCTGCGTTTTCCCATCGTGTAAACGGGGCCTCAGTTTATTTTTCAATGACAACAACATATTCTGATGACACTAATTATTATTAGTTTTATTTTCTCTTTTCCTTTATATATTTTTGTAACCACCACATGTGCGAGTCTTAAAGTGGAAGCAGTAAACGTGCTGCTGCTTGACCTTAAAGGGATGGTTCAACCAAAAAGTGGAGAAAAAGGGGAAATAGGCCCTATGCACCGCTGCACTACTTCCTGAACTTGTGCAGGCTCCTTTGTTTCCTGTCTGCCAGGATTGGCCAAACTGATTAATCCAGGTGTGTCTGATTATTGTTGTTGGTCAGACACACCTGGATTTAATCAGTTTGGCCAATCCTGGCAGACAGGAAACAAAGGAGCCTGCACAAGTTCAGGAAGTAGTGCAGCGGTGCATAGGGCCTATTGGTTTTGCTATACTGCTCAATCCCTTGAAAAATCATAAAACCAACATGAAAAATTATCGTGAATCATGTTTTTTTTCTGAAATTATTTTTGCCCACCCTACCTGCATGCAAGTAATCCCAACAACCGGAATCATAATTTACTAAATTGGGGTTAAACAAGAACACTTAAATAATGAGGAATACATTTATTACTTCTGTGGTATCGGTAGTTTTGCCTTTTGTAAACCATGTTTCATACAATTGCACATTTGATTGCACATTTGATGACACTTTTAACTTTCTCAAGTAAATGTGATTCATTTAAAAAAAAAAAATTATGCCCTCCTAATATGTGGACACCTCTGCACTGCAAGACCTAAAACTCCAAATAGTAGAATTATTGGAGGCCTCACATGGAGGCTGTGACCCAGCAAATACAGAACATTGTCTCCAGTGCAGAGCGAGCTATGCCAAGAACACTTGGGACAGCCCTAAAGGAAACTTTTTCTCGTTCGATTTGCACTGGTATGCAAATTGGTCTCCGCACACCAGCCTTTGTCTTTTATATAAAGTTTCTCAGTACATCTGCACAATATTATAATTCTTATCTAATAACTTGCAATGCACAATTTGGTGGATCCTTAATATCCCATTGGGGTTCATCTTGGCATTGATGTGCATTTTGTGTCTTTACACCCTGCATTCGAATGCTTCTCCAATCTGATCTAAATCTACCCCCGACAACCTCCTAACATTTGCTTCAATTACATTGATTGTAATTGGATTGATGTATTGGGTGTATTTAACTGATCTTTTAAGTTAAGTTTACACAACAATGATATGCTTAAAACTGAAGTTTTCTTCCGCGCACAGATGACACCATTGTCAAAACGATCTGCAAAAACGACTAAAAATGCTGTTTCTGCTGCCAGGCCATTAGATGGTGATGAAACCCTTTAGACTGAACATGAATGTGCATGATGCTATTTTCAGAGTTTCATGTTTTTGTTTACAGAGACTGTTTTCAAAAATGTGTACATTCAAACCGGTTTTCAGGCATCCAAAACAGTTGCCGTAAAACGTTTGGCCATGTAAAATGTGGTCAATTGCTATCTGATTGTGATATCACAAATGCATGTTAATTCCAGGTGTATGGGAACCATTGACAGAACTCAAATTTACAAGATGATACATCAATGTATGGCTGGTTTGTAAAAGAGAGGGTTTTCTAAAATCTAGTACTGTTTTCTACTTTCTAACTGCGATTAAACTGTGGTGAGCTCTTTTGGTGTCTATTGCTCATGTTTTACTCTGTATATTTTACTTTCTTCCAGGAATTATGGAAAACCCAGTTTTGACATCATGCTGCAGGAGCATTGTGGGGTGCAAGCTGTGCGTCAATCAATGGGAGGCAACATCTACACAGTGCCCTAAATGCCGCTCCGAAGAGTACAACATCACTGAGGTTGCGGGTCTCTCCAGTGCCCTGGACGCAATTAAAAATCTCGTTTAATTTTCAATGCAGATCCAATAGTTTTAAACTTCAACAGAGGACCGCCTTCAAGGAAGTTAACGCTTGTCAATGGAGAGAGGCCAGACTCTCTGTACAAATGAAATGTTCGAGAGTCTGGTAGAACCAGGGGCACGTTCAAGTTCAAAACGGTGCGCAACGTTTTGCTACGGTTTCCGGGTTGAACGTCATGTTTCCTGGAAACGGCGTGCACCGGTGTGCACCGGGGTTTGAGATACGTTTTCTCTTGTTTGGTGGGTGTGTCAGAACTGCAGTCCAATCAGCAGCAACATGTATATAAAGCACGCGGTATTAAAGTGAACTCGCACAATGGGTTCAAGGAAAGTAATTTACAAATGTGTTCGATGCAGCTCGGTATACGCAACAACTGAGGATATTAGAAGACGTTTGTCTTTTCATCCTAAAATGCGAGACAAATGTTGTATCACAATAATTAGGAACCACAGTTTCCACAAATCCCTTCACTCGATTGGGATGTTCTCTTTTGCTCTGTGCGGCAAGTGTAGTAACTGTAACATCGGGCATATTTTGTAGTATTAAACACATATTTATATATATTTATATTTATATCAGGCTCCGAACATTTTTCAAAAAGAACACAAAGAATGGCCTTCTCAGCTGCCATAGTTGCAACTCTTGCGTCATCAGAACAGTGTGTTCAACGCATCACCAGGCTACATTAACATTAACATTCAACTAACAACATGTTATATTTCATCTTTACTTAAGACTCTGCTATGGCCAGTAGTGATGGGTCGATCAATAATGATTTGTTCATTGTTTTTTTAATAAACTTTTATATGGCTCATGAATAAAGTTGATTAGTTCACCTCCCGAGTCACGTGATGTGACATAAGGGAGAGCGGCACAACCTAACGCTTTTGACATTCTCAGTTTGTGTAAATCTACTTAGGGTTCAGAGCATTTATTTTTTCCCACATTAATTTCCCACATGTCTAGTACAAATATGTGGTTTTGTTTTATTAATACAGTGTATACTTTTTTCTTGATATAGCCGAAAGAATGGAAGTGAAATGTGACAACATGCCCCATGTACATTATAACATGTGAGAGGCACATTGTAACATGACCATATGACAGATTAAAATGTTATCTGATCTAATCAAATAAATATACAAGACAAACTAAAATATTTTCTCAATAAAATACAATTATTAACTTTTTCATATAAAATAATGGAATTCTTTTAATAATTAAAAATAAAATATGTTTTGAGTTTGACAACGAACACAAACTAAAACAGTTGATTCTACTGCTATTAAAAAAACTGTTGCCTTAATTACCAGGGTTTCCGGGGGGCATTAAAAAGCATTAAAAGTCATTAAATGGATTTTGTGAAAATTAAGGCCTTAAATGGCATTAAAAAGCATATGGTTGTTTATCAGCATCCCTCCTCCACCCCATCTCCTCACTTCTAGTTCCATCTGCTCTTACCACAACCGGGGGGAGTACT
Organism: Phoxinus phoxinus; assembly: GCF_949152265.1. Classification (NCBI taxonomy): domain Eukaryota; kingdom Metazoa; phylum Chordata; class Actinopteri; order Cypriniformes; family Leuciscidae; genus Phoxinus; species Phoxinus phoxinus. Next base: position 2,711,986 of record NC_136880.1, read on the forward strand.
CTGGGGTCGGGCCAAACTCAGAGCTCGGAGTCTTCCCCCTGGACAGCACGCCAAATACGCATAACCTTTATTCATTTTATGTAGATGTGAACTCGTGAATATAATGTGTAGAAACATCTACACAAAACAAAAAATAATTAAATTTAGACTGGAGTGAGGTGAAACCAGAAAAAAAAACTGCAAAGCAAGTTGTTGTTATCTAGCAGCAAATTTTTTATCTGCCAGCTAATTTTATTCAATTACAGTATAGAGCTCGGGCGTAGACGTTATGGAATGGTGCATTGTGGGTAGCGGCGGCCATTTTAGAGGTCAAGTTTGGAATAAGGTAATAGCGAGAAAGAGTATGGACCGTGACAAACAAAAAAAGTTGGCTATACTATACCGTATACTGACAATAATGAAGCCAAACAACGCTACTTTAAAAAAAAAGAGTATATAGGCGGAATCGATTCCTATATGAACTATTATGAAAGTTTAGCAAGCCTCAGTTTCCCTGATATTTTCTCCTACCTGGTCTGTGGAGTGAGCGCTTACACCTCCGATCAATTAAAACACTTCAAGACACTGGAGGCTCACCTGCAGTTCACAAATGGATGGGTGCAAGATCTGCAGATCTAAGTAAACGCAGAGAAAACAATCGTTCGCACTAAGGCAACGCTAACGTTAACCAAGCATCAGTGGTGACACTGACACACACACACACACACACACACACACACACACACACACACTTGTTAGATTCTGAGCTATGAAGCTTGTCTATGCGGGTTTGTTACACTTCAGGAGTAATTAATACTCTGAACATTTGTTTCTAGTTGTATTAATTTATAATTAGTAATAGTAACGTTAGTTGGCCACCGGAGTCAGTCATAGCTAGCGATGTCACTAGTTAACGCAGCTGTGAAAGTTTAGACATGAGCAGGGACGTGGGAACTATATTGTGGTGTGGTGGGGGGGTTCTTGAGGGGGGGACTCGCGCTCTTAAATTATGTCTCCGCTGCGGCTGCGCATACAACATATAATCCTTTCACACGTAAATTTAAAATAATCTGGCTGACCCCCAGCGTGAGTTTTTCAAGGCGACCGTTATTTAGAATGTGTCACTTTATGGTTTCCATGGTGACGCGTCATTGCTTGTCACGTGACACACCGCAGCAGCAACAGCGCTGAATGAATGATGATCTGCTTAAACTGCTTTTATGTAATTTTTCCTTTTTTATTCAGAATATGGCACGAAATATCTGATATTCCGATTGTCAAATACATGCAAGTGGAAGTGTATTGTTGTTTGAACACCTTTATAACGATCGCGTTAGTTGAGCTGTATGCACGATGGGCGCCGCCATGTTGGTTTCTGATAATAATACATTTAAAAAAAAAAAAAAATTTTCACTTTTGGTAAATATAATTGTTTAGTTCACTGTTTTTTGATTGTCAAAGTAAGGGGGGCAAGGCTCTAGAGTGGGGGGGCACCTGCCCCCATTGCCCCCCTGTAGATCCGCCGCTGCCTCTCCTGAGTACTGATCACTTACACACCTGCACATTATCAGCACTGAAATCAACCCCAGCATTTAAACCTCACCTTCACTCTCAGTCTTTGTCCGGTATCGTTTGGATCAAGACGCTTACACTGAGATCTCTACAAAGGACTACAACTCTACTTACCAGTCTCCCTGAAGATTCCTCCGAGTCTTCCTCATTAATCCAAGTCTCCGGTGAATCCTCCTTGTCTCCGCTATTCAAGTGAATCTCTATTCCGATCTCCATTCTGCAAGTGTAACTGTCATTCTGATTCTATTCATGATCTGGATATCAACTCTACTACAGTCCTTCACCTGCACTGCTGACCTTTCACCTGTTGATCAATAAATATAACATTCCCCTGCATCCTTGTGTCAGTCCCTTCTGTCCTGCAACAACACTATTGTCCAAAAACATTTTACTTCACTTACCCGTGCATCCCGTTCTTCGTTCACCATGTTGGATAACTGACTTAAAAGGCTTCATTTACATTCTAATTAATCCATATATTGCAGAAAAGGTGTGCAAAACCCTTTAATACATTGTATTAAATCATAAAACATAGAATCCAGACAAATATAAATAAAAAACTAACTTCAGAGAAAAATAAAAAAATGTTGGGCCCTAAATGAAAAGGTAGCTTAGGCTACTCTGTGGAGTTTAATTGTGAACAAACAAATTATGGATTAAATGTATAAAAAAACAAACCTCAGGATGTCAGTCATTTACAATATCCAGCATCTTATGATCCAGAAACAGGGAATATAACAGATTCACTGTTGAAATGTCTAGTTAAGAGGTTTTAAACAGGATTTAGAGATATATGTGGTATAATGTCCCGCTCCAGTGCAGTAGGTGTCGGTGTGCAAATGTTCAGCTGTTACAAACCCTCCTGTAAAACACACGAAGAAGAGGAAAACGAAAGCAACAACACCTGTAAACACCTGAACCTGTTGCTCACTGGATTTAATTTAATCTATGATCCAGAAAACATTTCTACAGATGTCAATTTAGCACAATGCCTACCAAATATAATAACACTCGCGGCCATTTATGTGTTTAATCCACAATCCATCGAGACCAGCGAGAGATTCTGAGAACGACGCGTGCGGACTGACAACAAGCAGAACTGAGTTTAAAATACTTATAAATTCACTTCTTAGTGGACAAGACTGCAAGTAAGTTTAATACATACTTCATTACAGTCGTTTATAATTATTAGGAACTGCATATTGTACATTAAGCGTGATTTAAATGTGAAGTTGCAGAAGCTGTTCTTCTGCTACTCCGAACAGAAGAAGAATCTGCCAGAAATTACAATCTTTTGAAGTAGAAACACTAAAAAAAATTATTGAAAAAAGGTTTATTGAAAACAAATATTTTTCTAAAAAGTTTAATCCCATTTCCTCTTCCGTGTTCGGCTGTTGTTTTCGTGATGTGAAATCGAAAGTATTTTTGAAGCAGACATTTACAGTAGACAGACAGATGAAGCCTAATGCCAATGAACAACAATCTGCTGTTATTAAACTGAATATTTCAGGTCATATAACAATTATGATTAACAGTTATACAGTATGTCTATTATAATTCTGGTTACTTTTACTTAATAAGTTATTTTAGGAAGTAATGAAATTAACCACCGTTGTGAACTTAAAGTAATGATTAAATGACAAATGATTCAACAATTAATAAAGATTTGGTAAATATGATTATAAAATGATATTATACTCTAATAGAGAATATAACAAATTGGGTTCAGTTTTCCCAGCACAGTGTAAATTTCTGTTCCCAATGAATTCATATTTAGAGTCAGTTAAACTCATTAAACAATCTGAAAAGATTAAGACCATTCAGTTATTTTACATGGCAATACATTTGTCTGTAACTCACTTTATTTTATACATTGTTTTTGCTGTTGTTGATGATAACTCCGCATTAGATAAGATGTTGTTCATCTGTGTAAAATGGTGTGATTTGCAGGTGATGCTGAAGGATTGAGTGTTGCAGAAAGCAGTGCTGGTCAGTTTCCAGGGTCAGTTTAGCTGCAGTATGTCAGAGGAAAGAGGAAAGGACTCTCTCTCTCAGATGAGTCTCTCAGAGAAACACAGGTAAGACTGCGTCTGTTTCACACTAGCAGTTTAAACTCCACTGGACTTTGTGTTTCCCTGTCAATAACACAACTTCAAGCATTGCTTTATATTTGCAAATGCTTTGCACAACTTCAATTTTAAACTTCTTAAATTAACACTGACATTGTCTATAAAGCCCAGTTTGCTCTAAAGAAAATATCACAGTTAATAATTTGTTAATAATGTTCTAGACGTTGAATTATTCCAAATAAATGACTTTAGTTTTTAGATGATAAAATTATTGGCAGACATTAGGAAACGACTATACACTTAATTTACACAGACATTTCTCCTCTCCATTTCTGTCAATAAACAAACACTTGAAATTTTCTCTGAAATTAAAGTATTTTTAAAGGGGTCATGACATGAGAAACCAAATTTGCCTTGATCTTTTGGTATATAAGAGGTCTTTGTACCATTAAAACGTCCTGCAAGTTTCATAGCTTAAGACGTCCTCCCCATTATAAACGGATCATTTATTTAATCAAGCTCTAAATACAGCTCGTTCTGGATCCATGGTAAGAAGTGACGTCACGGTACGAAGTGACGTACCAGCGTTTGCATATGACCGCCTCCAGCACAAGACAACTACGCTTTAAGCGCAAGACAACTACGCTCATTTCGTATCGTTGTCACGACCGCGCGCCGCGTCTCACAAGCGTTCAGTCGACGGACAGCGAGTGGGTCTGTGTACAGGGAAATTACGACGCCGCAGATGTGCTGTTCCTGGCTGTGGACAAACAACATCTGTGAATACGCTGCGAAAGATCCAGTCGTCAGGGAAAAATGGATGCACTTTATATTTTGCGGACGTCTCAGTCACGGCAGTGTTAATGTAAGTGTTTGTTCTATACATTATAAGGATGACTGTTTTGAGAAAAAATCCCAATATGATGCTGGCTTTGCTAGAAAACTGTTGCTCAAAGATAAGTCTGTGTCGACTATTCTGGGCTCAACAACGACGACGCAAACTTACTTTGTATCACTGGCTAATATAAACACATGTATAAGAGAATCTTGAAAATATGTCGCCTGTCTAGGCCTATGTACATGTGATAGAAAATTAAAAATGTTGCCTTTATCAATGCTGCATCTTCAAAGATGGCCTGTGCATGCATTTTTGTCCGTGGTACACCCTATCATGTCATTGAAATTAGTTAAATAATGTTAAACTGTTAGCAAATTAAGCTATAGGATAATTATGCAACAATAATCCGTTTTCAAGTGTCTCGGGTTACAACTTTTTTATTAATTCAAAATAGTTTCACTTTCCATGTGGACACTGGCTGATCCAGTCTTCGTTGTTGTGGTCATGATTCATTTTCCTCTGATTCCGGCTCAAACATAATAAGGTTTTATCATTGCAAGAGCCATCGCTTCGCATGCATCACCCGCTAATAAACAGTTGCTCCAAATCCGCAAATGTTCTGGCTGGGGCCGTTAATAATTGATGCATAGGCACTGACGTTACCCAATCATAACAGTGGGCGTTAACACTGAACTCTTAAAGGGGAAACACCCCCAAAACAGACTGTTTGAATCAGAGGATGAGAAACAGGGTGGGAAAAGGTCATAAATCACTACATTTTAAAAGTTTTTTGTAAAAAAAACTATAGTAATACTATAATTGCACCTAAGGGAACATAATAATAAAATAAAAAAAACCATGTCATGACCCCTTTAACATGTTTAATATCACTCATGTATATTAAAGAAGTTGTTAAACTAATGTGAGCCAGTAAATTAAATTAGGGTTAACTATAAAACTGTAAATTGTGTGAGTGTGTGTATTTCTGTGGAGGATTAGATAAAGACACAGATGTGTTTCAGACACAGTTGATCCTCCTTCACTAAAGTGTTTTCTCTCTGTTCTTTGTGTGATCAGTGTAAGATCAGGCTCACATGTGTCCAGCTCTGTGTCTCTGAAGAGTGACTGGTCTAAAAGTGTAGATCCACCAAACTTCAGTGAGAAAACACCATCATCTAATAAAAGGTATTTTGTGTTACTAACTTTTTTGTCACACGTTGAGTGTGTTTAAAAGTTGTATCAGTGAATACCAATCATGAAACATGTTCAGATCAAATATTTGTCAGAGTATTTACAGCTAATGCTTATTTCTCTTTCTGTAAAATATCAGTAAGTATTTTATTTTACTAATTTGACTACAGGCTTCAATGTGGGACATTAGACTCAGACGTTCAGACTCACAGGAACCACGAGAATTTCAAAGACAATCTTCTAGGGATCTTCCAGGTAGGAAAACACATTTTTATAAATGTTTTTTTTATGTACATGTATTATAATTATTGAATAAAGTGTTGACCAAATGTAGATGTACAATTTGGCTTAAATTTTGTTATTCTGTCATTTCTTTTACTTTTGTTTGTAGGATCTGGAGAGCAAAATAGTCACATTTCTGAGGAATGAACTGGAGAAGTTAAAGAAAATATTACAAAAAGAGAACACACAACACTTTGTGAAGGACTTTATTGAGAACAGATCTAGTATCAAGGAATCAGCTCTTGATCTCACACTACATTACCTGAGAGAGATGAAGCAAGATGAAGCTGCTGATGCTCTAGAAGGTGAGAGACTCATGATCATCTGTCAGATTGTCTCTTATAAATGTAGGAGAGAAAATAAGACTAAATCTATCTATGTTCTGTTCCTGTGTTTAGATGAGCTGTTCTTCATTCATCAGCTGAAATGTGGCCTAAAGAAGAAGTATCAATGTGTGTTTGAAGGAATTGCGAAGCAAGGTGACTCCACACTTCTGAATAACATCTACACAGATCTCTATATCACTCAGGGTGGCAGTGAACAGGTCAATACTGAACATGAGGTGAGACAGATTGAAGTGGCTTCCAGGCGTCATGAAGCACAAGAGATACAGGTTGAATGCACACATTTGTTTGAAGCGCCTGAACAAAACAAGGAGATCCGAACTGTACTGACAAAAGGAGTCGCTGGCATCGGGAAATCAGTCTCTGTGCAAAAGTTTGTTCTGGACTGGGCTGAAGGAAAAGAGAATCAAGATATCAGCTTCATATTTCCTCTTCCATTCAGAGAGATGAACTTAAAGGAGAAAGAAAAACTAAGTTTGATGGACCTTATAACTCATTTTTTCCCAGAGACAAAAGGACTGAACCTTACAAGAAGGAATCAGTTCAAAGTGCTGTTCATTCTTGATGGACTGGACGAATGTCGCCTTCCTCTGAAGTTTGATTGTAATGAGACGTGGCGTGATGTATCGTCTCCAGCCTCTCTGGATGTTCTCCTAACGAACCTCATGAAGGGAAATCTGCTTCCTTCTGCTCTCATCTGGATCACCACCAGACCAGCAGCTGCCAGTAAGATTCCTCCTGACTGCATCGACAGGCTGACAGAGATACGAGGATTCAGCGACGCACAAAAGCAAGAGTACTTCAAAAAAAAGATTCACTGATCAGAATCAGGCCAACACAATCATAGATCACATTAAACAATCAAAGAGTCTCTTCATCATGTGCCACATCCCCGTCTTCTGCTGGATTTCAGCCACTGTTCTCCAGAACATTCTGGAGGAGAAAAGAAATAATGATGTGAAAAACACTCAGGCTGATGAGATCTCTAAAACACAGCAGGAATCAAACACTGAAGACACTCCCAAGACTCTGACACAAATGTACACACACTTTCTCCGCTTTCAGATCCAGCAGAGCCGCCGAAAGTATGATGGAGAATACACACCAGATGTTTCCTGGGATAAAGACAGCCATGGGGGCCACTATGGCTCCCGATTATGCAAATCTATATTTGGGTTTTCTGGAGGACTTGTATGTCTTCAATAACAATCCTTTCCTTGATAATATCATTTTATTTAAGAGATACATTGATGACTGCTTTGTTATTTACAAGGGCTCTGAAAGGGATTTTGAAACTTTTGTTCTATACATGAATTGCCTCAGGCCTTCCATTAAGTTCACTCATTGTGTGGGGATCACAGATGTCAATTTCTTAGATACTTCTATTTCAATTGTGGATAATCAAATAGTCTCTTCCCTCTATAGAAAGGAGACAGCTAAGAACAGTCTTCTTCATGCCAACAGTGCTCATCCAATGCCCCTGAAACGCGGTCTACCATATAGTCAATTCCTGAGACTTCATCGTATCTGTTCCAGGAGAGAAGACTTTGATTTGAAAGCCCAGAGCATGTATATGGACTTTAAATCACGGGGCTATCCCAAAAAGTGGCTTGATACTGCTCTTGACAAGGTTTCTAGAATACAGAGAAAGGAGGTGACCAATTTGACTAAAGACACAAAAAATAAGAATTTTTCTTGTATTTTCAAATCCACATATAGTCCACTTAGCAATGATATCAAAATCATCATTAAGAAACACTGGCATATTATTCAAAGTGATCCTCAACTATTGAGTGTATTTAATGATCAACCACTTTGTGTCTTTTCCAGGAGCTCGAATTTGAGGGACAAACTTGTTCATGCTGATACCTACATCTCATCTCCAACCACTCTTGTCGATGCCCAGGGTAATTTCCCATGTCACAACTGTTCCTCTTGTACCAAGTATGTCAAATGCAAATTTTTTACACATCCTCGTACATTAAAAACATACAAGATCAGACAATTGATTACCTGTAAAAGCACACATGTGATTTATATCATCATTTGTCCATGTTCACAACTATATGTTGGGAAAACTACACGTGCATTACGCACAAGAATGATTGAACATACTAGTGCTATTAGAAGACAGGATGATACATCCTCAATTTCTCGTCATTTTAAATCTGCGAACCACTCTTTGGCTGACATGAAGTTCCTGGGCATCGAGAGGATCCTTCCCCACAGGAGAGGTGGAGATAGAGACAGAAAATTACTCCAAAGAGAGGCCTTTTGGATTTTTGAACTTAAATCCCTATTTCCTGAGGGTATGAATGAAGAACTTGAACTGTCATGCTTTTTGTAAAATCTGATTATTCTCTGTAGTTATGTTTCATATTTCCTGCTAAATGTTGTCAAAATCTGCTGTGAATTCTACTTAAGTGATCAATGAGGTAATTACTCTCCTGAGATAATTGTATTCAATCACTTATCTGTGAAAATTGGACTCAGCTGATTGATCTCAATTACTGACTTGTTCAAAAGGGGTGAATCTTGTTTGTTAAGTGAGCACTGAGGAAAGCATGTGCTGAAACGTTTGCTCGCCTTGTCTGTTTTTAAATTCACCTGCACTTTGCACTTTATTAATAAAATAATGTTTTCGTAGACATTTTCTGTCTCAATTGGATCAGTGTGCGGCTAGCCACTCTCTCTACTCCTGGGATAAAGACGCCATCCTTTCACTGGGGAAACTGGCATTTCATCAGCTGGAAAGAAGCAACCTGATCTTCTATGACACAGACCTGGAAGCCTGTGGTCTTGACGTCTATAAGGCATCAGTGTACTCAGGCATGTGTACCCAGATCTTTAAGGAGGAAACAGGGATCATTCTTGGGACCATGTACTGCTTTGTTCACTTGAGCATTCAAGAGTTTATTGCAGCCCTTTATGCACATCTGTTTCTAGACATCAACAAGACAAGTGTGTTTGATCATGAGTCTACAGAACCGGAGAACAGAAATGAAACCATGATTGATTTTCTCAAGACTGCAGTGGACAAGGCGCTCGAGAGTGACAATGGACACCTGGACCTTTTCCTTCGCTTCCTCCTCGGTCTGTCACTCCCGTCCAATCGACGACTCTTACGAGGTCTGTTGACAGAGCAAGACGGCAATGACCAGAGCAACAAGGAAATAGTTCAGTACATCAAGCAGAAATTAGAAGATCATCTTCCTGCAGAGAGATCCATCAATCTGTTCTACTGTCTGAATGAACTGAACGACCAAACTCTGGTGAAAGAGATTCAGATCCACCTTAGCAAAGGAAGTCTCTCATCTGGTGACCTTTCACCTGCCCAGTGGTCTGCTTTAGTCTTTGTGTTGTTGACATCAGAGGAAGAGCTGGAGGAGTTTGAGCTTCAGAAATTCAAGAAATCAGACGAGTGTCTCATTAGATTATCGGCAGTCATCAAAACCTCCAGAAGAGCTCTGTTAATCTTCTAATATATTTTGTCATGTTTAGCTCTCATCTAAAATGCATTTATCTACATTACTCTATAGTGATTCCCCATCATAAACATGAACCTATACCTGTAAAGCCTGACATCGCGCCTTTTTTTGTGTGTAGAAAGTTTATCAAACCTTAAGACAAAATATAAAATACCATGTAAAAATGTTTGCATGTTTGTTTTGTATCATATAATACACCATATTTGTATGACTTATAGAATATTATATATATATATATAATATATATATATATATATATATATATATATATTAGCTCATACTCATATTGAGGAAGAAAAAAAAGACATATTTTATTCATATATCCAAACTGGGGGGAAATAATGTAATTTGGTACAGATGTTATTAATATTGCCAAAAAGTAAGATGAAATTCTGAAAGGTTATAGTATAAAACATTGAGATTTTTATAAAACAGGCTACTTAAATAAAATACTTATATATTACCACATCATATATTATTACCACATCATATATTAGTTGTCCCTCTGTTTCTCCCAGTAATTAGATATTTTAAATGTTTATTTCTATGAGTAATTCTGTAGTTTAATGTAATATTATTTTAATGCAATATGTAGATCAAGAGATTTACAAATAAACATTTATCAAAAGCCTGTTGTATCATATCTGATGTACACATTTTAAGATGTTTTTTCTACAAAAAAAGTTTTTTATCTTTCAAAATCTCTATTTTTTTCATATAATCTTTTTGAATATATTTTTCTAATTTAGTAATTAAGTAAAATAATTATAAATTTCATTTCAGCAATTGTTAAGGATGCTTTTTTACTATCTTTAAATGAATGATATATCACCCATTGGCCACCCTGCTCTCTAACATATCTGCATCAGCCATCGATTGACCTTAATCTTGAAATATTAAAAACAAATACAATTTCTTAGGTTAAATCATTAAAGATTTTATGTCAAAGAGACATGTACATGTGAATGGAGGCATTTTTAGAATTATAGTGAAAGGCCTTTAACCCTCTGGGGTCTGGGGTGTTTTCTGGGTCCTGGAGGTGTTCTGACATACACTGACATTTGAGCTTATTTCTGTTAATTGTGACATTTTCATGGCTAAAGTCTTATTACACTGCATTCAGCACAAACTCTGCTACAATAATATGTCAGCAGCTTGTATGTTAAAGTTTGTAGTTTTGAGATAATAACGTTTATGCGTGGTTTGTGATTTTTTTTTTTAAATAATTGTCACTGAAATAAGGTCATGAAACCCATACTGATTATTTCTTCACAAGACTTTTGAAAATTGTATCACATAGCCTAGAATATTTGAATCAAAATCATCCTGCATACTCATTCAGATAAAACAATATATTGATTTAAAATTTGTAAGACATGTCTTGTGTAAGAAAGCTGTATGCGAGGTAGGCGTGAACCACCCATGCATATTGATGTGCTTCAGACCTGAGAAAGACAAATACCCATAATGGCCCTATCAGGCCATATCATTAAGAGGAACCTTGCACAAAGAATGAAGAGTGAATTTAAAAAAAGAATGGCTTTTTGATTTTTTTGGATTTATTTACAACACAACATAATCCAAAGATACACAACAATGGACAAAAAAAGTACATTATTGAACACACTGATCACACCTTTGTGCTATTCCTGAAACATAGTACATACCTGTCATTTCCATATTGTTTGATTTTTCATTTTACCAAGTCAGCAGGACTCCATCAGTGTCATTTAGTAGTAAAAAAACAAAACAAAAAAACAACTGAGAACATATAAATATATTCCTTAGATGTTATGAAATGAGATTGGCGTAAAAACATGAAGCCTATGTTTGGCGCGTTTTGCTTTTCAAAACCCAAACCCACAGAGTGTGCAGAGAACATTATTGAAGCGATCGAACCGCTCCAAACTATGAAACATTATTGCTAGCACATTATAAACATCCTAGTTTGAGCAGATATCAATGAACACAGCATTTAACAGTAAACACTAGTCTAAACATTATAATATGCATCATAAATTTCATAGCCTAATTTTATACCATGCTGTATTTTATTATGAACATAAAAATATCCTTGTGTTGTATAGGCTATATTTATTTATCATTGAAAGGTTGCCTACCTGTCTATAGTTCATATTTCAACATGTTTCCATCAATTTCATAAATTTTAGTCAGGCACCAGTTCAACTATGTGAAGTTAATATTGTTGAATATTAAGTGTCCCCAACTAAGCAAGACAGAGGCAACAGTGGCAAGAACCTAAACTCCATCAGGTGACATAAATAGAGAAAAAATCCTATAGCTATAAAAACTTTACACAAATATTGTTTTCAAACATGCTTCATTTTATCTAGGAAATTTGTCACTGATTAAATACACTAATGCACAGGATATAGTAGTTTTTGAAGATGAATGTTAGTTTAACTCAGCCTCTTTGCTGTATATGCTGTTTATGCAACAAAATAAATGTAATATGTATTTAATATTTATATATAGAACATGTATTGTATGTGTTCCATCTAATTCTGTGTTGTGATTTATTGTAGGTTGAATGATTGTAACTTAACAGACAAAAGCTGTTCAGCTCTGGCTGCAGTTCTTGGATCAGACACCAATCTGAAAGAGCTGAACATGAACAGTAATAATCTGCAGGATTCAGGAGTGGAGCTGATCTGCACTGGACTGAAGAATATAACGTGTAAATTGGAGATACTGAGGTAAGTTGAGCCACAGGAGTCACATGACTAGAGTGAGGTGTGATGACTGACAGGACGATGCCGGAGGCAAAAGCGCAAGAGAACTTTTGTGAAAAATTCAAAGATCTTTTATTTATTTGTTACAACGTGGGTATACCATATCAATCCTGTCATTTTGCTATTTTATTGTTGTTGTTTTTTCATTCATTTTGTTCCAAGAAAAGGAAAGATCTAACATTAAATATCAGAATAAGAGCTACAGATCCTGAGGGCCATTGGCAAGTATCTTTTCTTGTAAAAAAAAGTGCTCCACACGGCTCTGGGGGGTTAATAAAAAAGCTAGTTATTTTAGTCAATACAGTTTTAAATAAGGATATTTTTCTTACACGAACCCATCGCTTCACTTCAGAAGGCCTTTATTAACCCCCCAGAGCTGTGTGGAGCACTTTTATCATGGATGGATGCACTTTGATGGAAAAATATACAGCCATTCACTGCCATTATAAAGCTTGGAAGACCCAGGACATATTTTTTATATAATTCCGATTGTATTAATCTGAAAGAATGTCATATACACCTAGGATGACTTGAGGGTGAGTAAATCATGGGCTAATTTTCATTTTTGTGTGAACTATCCCTTTAACAAGACGACTAAGATGGGCTTCCTTGTTGTAGAGGCGACTGGAAGAGCGATCATTCAGATTTATATTGTTCAGGTTTACCTGATTATTCAGCTGAGTGTTTTCCTCTCTGTTCTAGACTCTCTAACTGCAGTGTGACAGAAGAAGGTTATAAAGCTCTGGCCTCAGCTCTGAGATCAAACCCTTCACACCTGATAGAGCTGGATCTCACAGGGAATGATCCTGGAGAATCAGGAGTGAAGGAGCTCAATGATTTACTACAGGATCCAGACTGCCAACTGAAGACACTGAGGTGAGACGGGATCTAACAATTAACTAAATTAGTTATATGGAGGCTAAATATTCATAACTAATATATTATTTTAGCTATACAATTAGCTTGACAATTTGTTGCATCAAAATGATCAAGATCAGAGGGTTGTTCCATAAAACAAGATTAGAATACAAGCCAGGCTTATTTTGGTTAGTCAAACTTATTGTCGATTGATTCTTTTTCATAAAGCAAACTTAAAATAGTTCAAACTCAGTTACTCTGGCAACTTATGCTGGGAAACTAGCCTGGTCCAGGGCAGGCTAACTGTCAGGCTAAGCCTCAGTTGTTGCACAGATCCTCTGCACAGATCCTCTAACACTGACCAATAGGAACACAATGACTAATATTCTCTCATACATTATTTGACTTTATTAAGCACTATCATTCCAAAAATAAATATACAAGCAAATCAACTTAAATAAGGCTACAATGATAAATGAGATAATATAGACCTACAAACGTGTTAAATTGTATATGAAATGTTTATGTTATCGTTGTTATATCGTATATATATATATCACTGATTCTTGAGAGTCGGGACAAAACACGTTTTAAAAAAACTTTTTTTTTTTTAAATACACACTATATCAATTCTAGTTATACGTTTCTGCAGAGAAAGGTCTTAGCTATTTAACCATGTAAAGGAACAGGTTCTAAATAAAAACACATTTTTAACAAATTTACATTGTGTGACGGAGCGGTAAAGGATTTCAATAAGTTACTTTGCTTATGGTGATAATTGTCGACTACGCCACCCTGAATAAATCAGGGAATATCTAAATAACCCAGCAGTTAGCATTAGGTCACACAGGTTCGTGTGTGTCAGGGAGGTTAGAGACAAGAGTACACATAATTACAAAAAGGTATTTTATTGACATACAAAAATAGTTAAAAACAGTATCTTATTTTAAAACAAAGGCGCACAGCGCTCAATGCACAAATGTCAAGGCACAAAAACAGGTGCTCACAAGGGGGGCAATATGAGTGGCACACACCGACATAGTGCTCTACCCACGAGGGTAGGAGGAGTTTGTCAAACTAAAAGTAAAACAAAACCAGGCTGAGCTTACCGGCGGAAGGACCACTTAATGGCTTTTCCAAAAGCGTAATTCTACTCACACACACGTCACCGTGCACTTGGATCATACACGCAAGCACTCCAAAAGGTGTCACCCACTGCAATACTACCACCACCACAAATGCACTCGGAGGTCCTCCCGCCTGGTCACCTCAGTTCCTGGGAGAAGCAAGATAAACAGCTGAATTTGTTTAATCCAAAAAATATAATAATCAAGGTCCACAACAACACACAACAGTAGTTACAGAAACAAAATCTAAACAATAAACACAGCTGACCTAAAGAAAGAGAAAAGAATCACAGCAGATAGAGCTGGTGTAGCACACACACACGCGTGTGCACACACACACACTGGTTCTCGTACAAATAACAGTCAATTATTATTAATCAACTTTTCTAATCACACTAAAAAACGAAAGGAAGTAGACGGTATAATCCTGTGCCCTTATGAATTCCCGCCGGCACGATCAGCGTGACACGGAGGGCAGCGCAAGCACTTACCAAAAGACGACATTACCCCACATGTAATCCCCACATGCTACTGTTTACCGCGATCATCATAACCACCGATTAACTGGGGTACAGGAAGCAACGCATTAACAGTGACATAGCGACTCAGTATACCACACGCCATCATAACCACCACTCAATACAGGGACAGTTTACATACCTGAAGGGTGGGCAAACACCTATTCTGAGCTGATGAAAATGCACCGTCAGACAAGTGCTTAAATGAAACGCTACAATTAAAAAGATAACACATATCAGTGGCGTTCTAAACACACGATTTAACCATCCGCTACCAGCACATACCTGAGGCGATAGTGGATGACGCAGGAGGGTGAGGACAAGACATGACGCATCTCAGAGTACAGCCAACCAGCGTTAAATAGACCGTACTCTTTCCTGATAGGACACCAGGACTGTCAGTCACTTACCTAATTCTGCCACACATGTTTCCCTTCAGAACTGGATTTGTGTCAACTCCGTCAGACACACTAAAAAGTAAACAATTTTAATTATTTCAATCCAACAAGAATCTAAAGTTCGGAAGTATATTGTAATAGTGTTTAGTTACTCTGATATGTAAAAAAAATACAATACATAAACTTAAGTTGTGATTTCACACTATTCTGAAACCTCAGATTTCTTAATATTTGCATTTTCAAACTTTGATTTTAATTTCAATATTGTAAAAACAAATTCCTTAAATAAATAAAACATAAGGGGATGTAGATCAGATGGTCCTTTATTACAAAAACCACATAAACTGAAGGAAGATTTTTTTTTCTCCAAAAAAATAACAAAAACATACATCCAAACGTCGAGGATCTGACGGTGTTGATGAAAAACTGACGGTGAAAAACGAAAAATTTCGAAAAATATGTGCATTGCTGATTAGTGAACAGATGTGCACTTTAAACACTACTACTAAAACTACTCCTTGTTATTAGAGTACTGAACTCACTGTAAAGCAAACTATAATAAACATATTGCACATACACCGTTTCAAACTGTTTTAAATTACACCGTTTTTCCAAAAAAAAAATAAAAAGGAAAACCAGGGGCTGTGATAATTTTTTTTGGGCCATATCGCCCAGCCCTACACTGGCTTCTCATTTCTCTATCTCTGTCTCTATACATATATAAATATATATATTAAAGTGCTGGCAAAGTTACACGTTACACAATAATAAGCAGACCACTGCCTGCCCATTCTCTACAAGTCAGATGCGTACGGTTAAATAATGTAATGCATGCTGTGTATGTGCATTTATGCGTAAATAAAACCCTGAAATAACAGTTTAACCCTTCATTATATTCGTTAGGGGTGTAACGGTACATGTATTCGTACCGGACCGTTTCGGTACAGGGCTTTCGGTACGGTTCACATGTGCACCGAATGCAATCTTTCACGTAAATTAGGCTAGTTTTGTGTGCGGAAAATGCGCCAATTCCGAGTTTCCACACAAACATATTAAGTGTCGGAAGTCTCCGCATTGCACTGATTAAATCTGATTAATCGTTTTTGTGATTCAAATACATGTAAAATATTACCATAACATCTGTCTTCCTGTGTGCGGAAATTTGTTTATGTTGCTGTGACAACGAAACGCGTGCCTGGCGCCTGTGTTAAGAGCGCTTTTTGCTCCATGCGCGCTGATGTGCTCATCTGTTGACATTTCCAAATGCCTTTCAGTTGCTTAATAAAAGCGGGCTTTCCACACAAACAAACGTACATGTGTCATTAGTATGAGAAAAAAAGTGGGATTTTAACTCTCGGGTCGGGCTCGGACATAAATATCTTTATGCCTGTCGGGCTTGGGTCGAGTTCGGTTACTGCTGTCTAAAATCTACTGCCTAAAATTCGGCCCGATCACCACATACACGGCATGCTCGCTTTAGCCCAGCCTCTCGCTAGCTAGCGTCATGGCCAATATTGGTTTAAGAGTATTTTATTTAGTGGAGAACTTTGCAGCAGTATTTTATTTCTTATTCTTTTTTTATTTTATATATTTTTTATTAATTATATTTTATTAAAAAGTGTGTTTAAAAAAGTGTAAACAAATTGTTTAAAAAAGTTTATAGTAAACAACCAGCAGTTTAATGTTTTGCATTTCTTTCCCTTAAATGTACCGAAAATGAACCGAACCGTGACTTTAAAACCGAGGTACGTACCGAACCGTGATTTTTGCGTACCGTTACACCCCTAATATTCGTACATTAAGAGGTTATTGGTGGATTTGTCAACTCCGTCATCTTACAGGTCAACTCCGTCAGACATAGAACCTGATGGAGTTGACATCTGACGGAGTTGACGTCAGGGCATGTATTTTCCGCCAAAACATGTATTGTACACTGCAGCTAGGTAGTTTTTCCTCAGTTGCTAGCTGTCCCAATAACCTCACTAAAATGCTTAAATTCAATCCACTATGGTTTAAAAAAAATTATCTTAACAGAAAGATGGTCTTGACATGGTGCAGCTGTGACCATAGGAATATTGACATTGTTTGTCTAAAATATTTAAAAATTTAAAACGTACTAGAGCATGTGTGGTAGTGCTGCATTCACCACAGGCAGGGGGATGAAAAGGGGTCCTCAGGATATAGCTGACCATGGATATAGCTGGCCATGCTATTTCCTGATTTAAAGAGCTTTATGAAAATAACTGACGGAGTTGACAGAAACTGAGGACACAACTTTAAAGGAGAACTCCGGTCAATTTTAACATTAAGCTCAATTTTTAGTAAATTTGGAGTGCTGTCAATACAGAGAACAACGACAAAAATCGGTGTTGCCTACACTGTGTTATCCTATTTTTTAAATTGGCACCCTATTGACTTGAATGGGGCAAGTTTTAAACCTGCTTTTATCCTCTTAACATCTTTGATGTGTCATACAAGTGCCCAGCCATGTTGAGTGATTCCTTCAGAGTGAACACGAGTGAATCTGTGTCACAGTGTCTGGTTTATGTTCCTTGGGTCACCACTAGATGTCCTCCTTCCCCACGGTGTCCATCACACTATTGAACTACATTTCCCACGATCCTTGTCTTCTCATTACACTCAGCTGTCCCTTGTCACTAATCATTGCACTTAGCCTATTCCCCATTAGCATTGTCATTTCCCTGTGTATATAACCCTGTCTGTTTTAGTATGTGTCACGGAGTCCTTGTTTAATGTCCCCACACTTCCGTTCCTGTTGCTGCCTGTTTCTTGTTTTGTCATCGTATGTGGATTGCTTATATGGTTTTGACCCCTGCCTGGACTGGATGACGATTTACGGATTACCCCAAATAAAATACTGCACTTGGATCCTCTCTCTCCTGTGTGTGTTCCGTGACAATCTGACTGCAGTAGATGTGAAAGATATGAATAAAAATGATGTTAATTCAGCCAGCGCAAATACCTGTATTTAGTTCCTGTTTTCGGTGTCGAGTTCACGCGCGTGATCATTGTAACTAAACCTATGCGCGTGAACTCGACAATCGACTACAGATTAACTCGTGTTTACTCTGAAGGAATCACTCAACATGGCTGGGCACTTGTAATGACACATCAAGGATGATAAGACTAAGAACTGGTTAAGTTTAAAACTTGCCCCATTCAAGTCAATAGGGTGTAAATAAAAAAAAAAGGATAACACGGTGTAGGCAACACCGATTTTTGTCGTTGTTCTCTGTATTGACAGCACTCCAAATTTACTAAAAATTGAGCTCAATGTTAAAATTGACCGGAGTTCTCCTTTAATAGGCAGATTTCTAAGGAAAATATTGTTTGATGTTCACTTCATGCATTGTTTTTTATATGTATACCCCTTATTTTTTATTTGATATATATGTTTTCACAATTGTAGAGCTTTTTTAAAGTTTTTTGGGATGGTTAATATTGTGACCTCTTGCTGAGGACAAGTGCAATAACATGGACCTTCTAACCACAGACCATACATTTAAACAAATTTTCCCCAAAAAGATAAAAAAGTTTATTCCAAAAATCAGATAGGTATATACAATTCCTTTAGATTTAACTTTGTAAGTATGTCAATCAGGATGAATTTCTTAATTTTTGCTATAAATTAGACTTTTCTATGTGGGACATGTTTTGTCCCGACTCTCAAGAATCAGTGATATATATATCCTACAGTTTTTCTTTTCTTACTGGCTGAATGTTTTGTGCCCAAGATTTAATTAGATAGTTTTAAAGATTTATGAATACATTTCTCTCTGGTTTTAATTGGCAGCTGTAGTACATTTTTATGGTTATTAGAAGAACATTAGAACATTACAATCTAAAATAGAATAAAAAAAGCTTATTAAAGCAGAAGTTAAAATCACAAAATTGACAATAAATAATTACAAAAGCACAGATTACATTTTAACTGGTAAGATGAATCTGTGCTTAGTAATTGGACTATATTAGACTTGATTTACCCCATTACAATAGTCCATTTACAGTTATTTCTATCATAAAAAATACACTTATTTGTAGGTTTAAAATTCTAAATAATGCACATCTAATGTCCAACAACAAATGTTTTAGCATGTGTATATACAGATGGTACTCAACCAGAATGAGACTTTTACCGCCGCCGTTCCCGCGGCGGTAAAATTGCGGGGGTGTATTTGCTGGCTTTGACCGCTAAGAGGCGCTACAATCGCAGACTTTGAAAAGTGTCAGTTTATTCTCTCTATTGCGTAATCTGCCGCCGCGCCGCGGCTCATTGAGAGTGATTGAAATGTGGTAAAACAGATCAATTCAAGTTAAACATGTAGTTAAATGAATTCATATAATCACAAGACTGAAATTAAATGTAGGCCTAATACATTTAATAAATAATGAAAACATTTCAACACAAAACATTGCAATAGAAAAATATTAGGCTACATCAATGAGGCTTTGCAAGAGCGATGTCTCATCAGCGGATCGACGGTAGCGCAGTGGACAACGCAACAGCACGAGCTTCACGGAGCTTCAAGCGATGCGAGAATCGAATCTCATTAGCTTTGGCTGACAGCGTTAAATGTTTTACCATTCTTGATGCTTAGATAGGTAACTGTTTATTGAAGTCAAGCGTTTTGTTTAATTATCAATGGCACATTACAACATACATTTGCTACTTTCCAGTAGAGCCGCTGCACAGACGAGAAAACTGATGAAAGAAGATTATCAGCCGATCGCGTCAGAAAATGAAAATGGAAGCTATCTTTAATCTGCTAAATTATTGTTTTGTGAATCATCCACGAAATTGAGATGACTGACAATTGATACCCGTCATAGCAAAGGAAGAAATTTTTAAAAACAGATCCTGGACATTTCAAGGTTTAAATAAAGTGTCGGGGCAGTTTATTTATTTAAAACAGGGTTGCATCGAGTTAGAGTTTATTAAGTAATAAACAGAATCTTATTCTTGCAACATTTTAAATCTGTATTGCCAAAGAAATTGCAGCTAAATAAACAATTAAAACAGTAGGCTAGTCTACAAAACGAAAATAGTTCAAAGCAACATAAATTAAGATTTTCTTTGCTTCTCTCTCGCGCTGGATCTCTTTTATTTTAGTTTATGTCTCCCTGCACTGCGCGCGCCGGGTCTCTCTCGAAATTAAACGAGATTTCAGGGTAAAACCCCATTATACAGCTGATAATACTGATGTCGCTGTGTGTCATCCAGACAAATCACGAAAAAAAAACTGTAACATGATTGAGTCTTGCTTCAAACAGAATGCCTGGTTGAATTCACCTTACAATAAAACGAGGTGGATCGCGAATAAGCGCTCTGTATCTGCAGCTCACTTGCATTCGTTTAGTTGGCAAGAACGCGTTTCGTCGATAGTTCATGTTTAGATAATGCCAGATTGTTGACACACACACTACTCAAACGTGTTAAAATTCTACAAAACCAGTTGAAACAAATGGATTGAACACTTGAAAGTGTGTGTGAAACCCCTTTAAATACAATAGCCTACATAAAACTACAATATTTATAATTTAAGGGCCTACATTTGGACACATCGAGAGATTTATCTTTAAAAGTATTTTGCCTTTGCCTGGTCATCAGGCTCACTCTCCATATGAAAGACGGAACATTAACACCTCCTGAACCCCCAACCCCCCACAGGCCATCTGAGTTTCAGACCGACTGAAAACAAAGAGAAGTCGCAATTCACACTTAATTCTAGACATAGCATTAGGCTAGTCAAGTGTTGATAATGAAATAATTTAATTATTTAGGCTACATGTAGGCTAATTTTCTAATATTTCTGTCATAAAAGTTTATTAATAAACATTTAATTATTTCAATAATTGAAGAAATAAAACGCTACCTCGGTTTGGGCAGCTTTTTCCAAGCAAGCCTAAATACAAACGCATGTTCATTTGTTCAAACGCATGTTCATTTGTTGTCATGAATACAATGTTCAACTCAATGTTAAATTCCACGGGGATCTTTGGATTACAACCAGGGTGCGCGATTTGTGAATTATCTATTATTATTTTTTTATATATAAATCTCGAACCACAGTGCTTTGTGCTGCTGCTAAACTAAATAACATTTATATAATATTTATGAACTTAAATGAAACAATATCGCAACATTTCGACAAATAAATTATCTGATCTATTTTTACAATTTAATTCAGGGCGATTTAGCCTAGAGACTACATTTAATTATAGCGAGATTTTCACCCTTGTCCGTTCATCATTGGGAAGCGCTCACAGCTAATTTGAGTAGATCTGCACCTCTCGGTTTCATACGGATTACCTAATCAGATAACATTTATTAAATATTTAGACATTTAAAAGCTTTAGACATAGCCGATTTCTTATCGTGACTGAGCGGAGGAAAGTGGCTCTCGGTTCATTTTTGTGACGCGCAGTTCCCGGAGACATGCAGAGACGACAGATAAACTTTTGAATAAAAGTTTGAATATGAATACAAGTTTACAGTTTTGACCGATGTAGGCTAGGCTACTCTACTCTGATCTGTATGACTAAAAAACTACGGAGTAGCCAATTAGAGCTTTAGATGTCTGTTATGAGAAAAATAAATCCAAATGAACGCGCAGCCGCGTCTGTCGAACACTAATTAAACATGCCAGAATAAAACCCGACTTTAGAACAATGGATAGCGCCACTCGGTGTGGTGTGCCAAAATACTTAATTAAAAACTTCAATATTTCATTCAAAATAATCTCAAAACGCTTTGTGACATTTTGAAAGCCGTGCATGCATTAAGGCACTGGAACCATGAACTGAAACTGGTTCTGATTTTATTGTTTGTCGTTTAAACGTGCCTGTTGCATATCTTTATTTTATATATTTTAAATGGTCTATTGGTGAAGTAATTTATAGCATTGGTTACTGTGGAGGGAGGGGGGATTAAAATAATTCAGCAGAAGCAGGGATGTTTAGACCAGAAGGAAATCCCCGTCCCCCCTGGCAAATCGCACCTTATTAAAACCATGTTTTACAAACTCTATATGAACCAAAAAAAAGGCTATCCTGTATAAAAAAAATGTTTTGTTTGTTTGATTGTCTGCATTAATAATAGGCTATGACATGCATTAATAGGCTAATATAAAATGTACAATAATCTTTGTTTGTACGGGATTCGAACCCGTGTCATCCATATGACCAATACGTAAATTCTACCACTCGGCCATGAATATACTCATTTAAAAATGCCCGGTTTATCCAATCTCTTCCAGAAAAGCGCTCATCATTCGTCTCATTCCTCAGTTGAGTAGTAAACAAATAATCAGCTTCTTTGCACCTAATTTATTTTTGTTCGTTATTTTTGTTATTATTATTATTTTATCACGCTGCTCCCAACGGGCAATAGGCTTATGTCGCCCACCGACGTCTAGGTTACAATATGAAATAAAAGCTATATTGTTCTCGTCTCTATTTTAAAATTATGATTCTATTTTTCTGTCCTAAACAATGTTCTATAGTAGCCTATTTCATCTGTTAATTGACATTAACCCCGCTTACATTTCAAAATACGGCAATAGCGGCTGTTTTGCACAATGTCCCTCTGCGCCACCTGGCGGTCATTTCGCGAATGACTTTGAAATGCGACTGGATTATTTTTACCGCGGTAGTTTCGCCGCGGTGCCTGTCGCGGCGGTAATAGGCATTCTGGTTGAGTACCATCTGTATATATATGTACTTTATTATGTCTTTCAATTCAAACACATTTAGTACAAATGTACAGTTAAAGACATAATATTTTTCCCCCAATAAATCCTTCTTATTTTTCCTTCTACTTTTTTTCTTTTGTGATAATACCCACCAACACATAATTGGAACAATAACCAATAAGTACATAGTTAGACACTTTTACATATGAAAAAAGGGAAAAATTTAACATTCACATATTTATATCAAACTCTTATAATGACATAATTCCTAATAAGTTATTCAAGTAATATTTTTTAAATATCAAATAATAAATATTAAATAATTAAATAAATAAAATAACAAATAACTAGAATTAAAAGGGAGGGAATGTTATTTAGTTATAGGCTAATATGTTTTCCTTTATTTTATGGAATATTCTTTGATTTTAGAGTTAAACATATCTTTTCAAAATGTATACTTTTGCTCTTAATTTCATGTTATCCTCTCCATAATGTACCGTATAAACTAAATCCAACCAAACATTCTTGCTTTTTCCAAAAAAAAAAAAAAAAAAAAAAATTGCTTTAAAAGCTGTAATTCTCAGCATTCTAAATAAGTATAAGTCATCTTTATTAAGTAGCTTAGGTCCTAAACCCAAAACTATATTTTGTATCTTTATTATATTTGGTTTCTTAAATTCTTCCCTGAATTACTTCCGTTTAATTTTTATTTTAAGTATAACATTTTTCTATAAATATTTTTTATAAACACCAGAAATTTTATAAAATATTTCTGGTGTTATAAAATATCGCATAGCCTATTTTTTTTCCAAGCAAAATGTATATATTAGTCAGAATTATCGCGCTCCGATTTGGCGCACAAGCGCGCAGCAGCGCTCGTTCTATATGAGGTTTAGCAGCAAAATGGAAATATTTGCTCGATTTTTCTAAGATTTACAGATGGAGAATATTCCTGTGAAAAGTAAGTTTTGCAAACACCATGTTTCAAACTCATTAAACGGCACAAAATGTATGCAGTTTGATGGTGGATCGATTTGATCTATGATCGACCTCTAGGGCTGCTTAAGAAACGCGTGCACACGCAGTTATCTAGACTAGATAAACCTGGATCAAATTAGTGGGATTGCGTGAACTTGAATGACCTTTTATGAAACCGCTTTAGCCCCAACTTATTTGTTAGGTTCATTCAAGTCGGGTTTTGGAGTTTAATCCCCGCTTTTCTTGGCGTCTTTTATGGAACAACCCTCAGATCAGATGCTGCAGCTTCTGTCATGATGATGATAAACGTCAACGCAGTTTAGTTGTGATACGAGCTAAAGGTCAAATAGACATTATGGGTCAGTATATGGGCTGCTATTCTGGAGTATACCTTGATCATTTAAATGAACAATTTTATTTTTGTGCACACTTCTCATCAAAATTCTAGATATCCTTTTAGTGTAATAGTTTTCTGAACACAATAGTTTTGCATCAATCCCAGATTCACTGCATCTCTACAGCAGGTCTATGAGTCTCCAGATGTTCACAAACATGCAGTTTCACAGCCAGTGTTCTCTGTGCTGACGTTTCTCACTTCTCCTGCTTAAAGGATTAGTTCACTTTTAAAATGAAAATTCTGTCATCATATACCCACCCTTAAGTTGTTTCAAACCTGTATGAATTTCTTTCCTCTGCTGAACACAAAGGAAGTTATTTAGAAGAATGTCAGTAACCAGACAGTTTTTGGTTCCCAATGACTGCCATAGTAGGAAAAAAATATACTATGGCAGTCATTGGGAACCAAAAACTGTCTGGTTACTGACATTCTTCTAAATATCTTCCTTTGTGTTCAGCAGAGGAAAGAAATTCATACAGGTTTGAAACAACTTAAGGGTGAGTATATGATGACAGAATTTTCATTTTAAAAGTGAACTAATCCTTTAAAAGCCAGAAAGATCTTAATTTCACACTCTGTATTCATACTGAAAACCATGATCTAGTGAGCTTTTGCCCTTCTGCTCTGTGAGACGTTTCTGTACTTATGCAAGTAAGTAAGTAAATTATATATATAAAGCACATTTAAATATAGCAGAGCTTAGGTGCTCTAACCCAAAGTGCTGAATATAGTAATACAAAATAAATAAATAAAAGCGCAGACACGTAAAACCAAACAAAACAAACAGTGAAACAAGATTTTAAACTGAATTCTAAAATGAATCGGGAGCTGATGAAGGGACGCTAAAATTGGGGTGACATGATCATATTTCTTTGTTCCCGGTCAGCAGCCTTGCAGCTGCATTTTGTACCAACTGGAGGCGACCAAGTGATGACTGAGTTTGCTTTAGGACTGAGCGTCGCTCTAGTTTCCTTCAAATTTATATTTATTTGTGTATTTAAATGTTCAAAGAAAAAGAAAAATACATTTATCGTATCAATCTTTTTTGTAGTGCAACAGACATTGAGTTGAGAACTGAATTGACTCTTCTGCAGGTTTGTGAGTCCTGCTGCAGAGGAAGCCTGTCAGTATGTGGATAGAGTTGTGGGTATAAACCCGTTACTCCAGAGAAAGCTGAATCTGAGTGAACATAAACCAGGAGACACACGAGTGAATCAGATCGCTGCTCTACTGCAGGATAAACACTGTCGACTCAACACACTGACGTGAGTATTGCTCATTTATTTATAATATTACTTTACTTTTAGTTGTAATGTTAGCTGATGATGATATTTCCTCACTTGTTTGAGTCAGAGCAGTTTTTTCCTCAGCGTCACAAAGAGCCACAACAATTTAAAGTAATAAAATTAAACAGCAAATTAAAAACACAATTAAAACGTGATATCAAGCTTTAAATATTTGGTTAAGACAGACAGTTTGATCATGGGTCAATAATTATTTCAGTAACTGTAGAGGCAGAACAATGTTTTTGTAACATCAGAATCAGAAATGTTCATAACTGGTTTCAATTCAATGTTTGTATTTCTAGTGATCAGTGGTTCAAAACGTGCATCAAACTGGCAAAGTCACATGATTTCAGTAAACGAGCTTCGTTACGTTATAACTGTTTCGACACATTTCAAAATGTCAATGGTTCACTGCTGAGGGGCGATGATCTCTGATCAGTTTTATACATTTGTAGACGTTTTAATTTGACATTAGTATAATTAAAAGGAATAATAGTAGTTAAGTTTCGTTTGGCCTGTTTAGCTGAGCCACTGAAAATTGAAAAAAGAGCACATAATAATATTATATTATACAGACACTTGATATTTAATCATATTAGATGATTAGTTAAAGGGATGGTCCGGAGTAAAATCAACCTAGGGTCCTTTGCACCATGACCTCGAGCCAAACACCCTGCCAGAAGCCTTTTTTTCCTGGTCGAGCTTTAAAGTTACCACTGAGGGGCGATGATCTCTGTGAACCCATGAATCATGCAGGTTTACTGAGATTAAACAAGTGTTTGTGAAATATTGTAAATATTAAAAGTTATAGCTTATTTAGAGAAATCAGCAGAATGGCTTAGTGCAGGCGCTAACGGCTCCAAATATGTTTCTCGTAATTTACCCCACTAATAATGTCCATAATGTTACCAAACTTCTATATTAGTGCAAATAGGTTCCGTACTCACAAACTTCCCAATGCCTCGTTTTATAAGTACATCAT
Organism: Phoxinus phoxinus; assembly: GCF_949152265.1. Taxonomy (NCBI): domain Eukaryota; kingdom Metazoa; phylum Chordata; class Actinopteri; order Cypriniformes; family Leuciscidae; genus Phoxinus; species Phoxinus phoxinus. The sequence goes on from NC_136880.1 coordinate 2,738,758, forward strand.
AAGTTTATTAAAATAACACTTGCCTGATGGGTTATGCTACTGCTAGACCGGACGTTGACGTCACTTCGGTGAGTTGAGAAAAGTCAGTAAAAGTCCCTTGCAAAACTCACCAGTGTCATCACACTACATCCTTATGCTTTGCTTTCTGCCAGGACTTTGACTGACTTCAGAACAGTGAATCATTGTGCCACGAAATTGGTTTAATTGATTTGAAGATTTGAAAAGCTTTGTTTCTATTCAAATAAACGTGAACAAAACTAAAAAAACAAAGACTTGACTGAGAAACATGAAGGTCACCAACAGCAGTCACAGGGAACAAAGCCAGACAGAAGACAATGGCAACATGAAGGCAGGGCCGTACGCAGGACTTTATAAAGACTGAGGTCCCAAAATTGATGTTGCTGTGGGGGTTCAGGGGACATTTGTGATTTTCCTGATCTACACATGTGCAATTTAAGGTGTTTGAAGGACAAAAAAAAAGGATATCATTAGCTTTAAAAGCATGTCAGTGGGCAGAAGCATAAATTATTAGTCCAGCAGAAAACAGATTCTTAAACATGAGAATCAGATTAATACTCATAATAATAATTTGTTACATTTATATAGTGCTTTTTTTAGGTTAAATGTTGCAATGAATGATCCACACTACAAAATTGAATGCATAGATGTTATGCTTATTGTGGACAAAACACAATCACTTATTCCAAACAGGAATGAGAAATGATTCAATGATTATTTTGCAAAGATGTTACATTTCAATCAAACGCCAATGCAATCCTTCTGTGTCCAGAGGCATATGAGCAATATGTGTGAGCATCAAAGATCAGTTTCAGCAACTTGTTTCTTTCCTGAATTAATCAATGTTTTTGGACTAATCGGTTCAATTAATGGTTCAGTTGCTCACTCATAAAGACAGTCACCTGTCGCCCCCTTCTGGCTTAATGATGCAAGTTACACAGACAAGTGAAGTAATACAGCGAACAGTCCCAGTGCTGATACTGGTGAAGTATTCAAACACATTCGAGGTATCCAAATATATATTTATACAATAATACTATTATGGAAATATATTTAATAGGTGCTTGTGCTGTTAAACTGAGTTTATAGTTTCCGCTGTAATAGCGAAGAACATAATATGTGTTAAATATGAATCCATTGTAATAATGATAATCTCACCGTGGCCACAGTATGCAATACCTGCTCTTCCTCTCTCATCTTCATCACATTCTGAATCTTTCTTCTTCTCTCAGTCTTCTTATCTTCACCTGTATATCTTCCCTTCCCAAAGCTGAGCTTTGATTGATAGTCTTTGCAAACTGATTATTTCTGTCTGTTGTTCATAACTTCTATCGTAAAACAGCGGTTTAGTTTCGCTGCTTGCATCATATCTCGCACTTTATGGCCGTTAACTGAAGCGGGTCGTGAAGCGGCGCTGGAATTCGCGCTCGACTCGCAGCTTCTGTGAACATAAAGCCCGTCTACTTTGACTTGATTGGTCATCTAAAACATGGTGACATTGACATTGAGTGTTGTTAGTCCGCTGAAGCAGCTCAGATGAGGTCTTTATCGTGGTGATGTGCAATATCATTACAGCACCAAAGCAGAGTTAATATTAGCCAATTATTTCACAACCTTCATTATATAGACCATATATAGCCCCTTTCCAGCGCTGCGCTCGTTGTCTTTTGACTTCCTGTCTGCATTTCACAGCGATCTTGCGTATTTATGAATGAACAGCTCGTTTTAAAATCTTCCCGGTCTACTGACATTTGTTAAGACATCTGCTTAAAACATTACAATGCTCATGATAACTTTCATTAACTCTACAATAAGTGAATCCACTTCAATGTTGAATTTACTGTCGATTTTGAACCACTGAATTCGCTTCCACAAATTCAGTGGTTCAAATTCGACAGTAAATTCAACATTGACATCCAGGAACTGCAGGAAAAGCAGTAGATTACCGAGCATAATCTCCATCTGCTGTTAGTCATCCTCACCAGCAGGGGGCACAAGCGCGTGTTGTTGACGAAGACCAGAGCAACAGTTAGAGCAAGCCATTCATTCATAAAAACTGATTTATAGAAATGTATGTGTATTTGTGAATATTATGAGGGCTGTTTGTATGTGTATTGCTCAGAAAAACACAAAAATAACCCATTTCCACGTATTTGGTAATACTTATAAGTGCTTTTATTATTTTCAGTGATGTGCAGCCTGTACATATCTGTTCACATCTCAAAAAATTTGTTTTAGGGGGTTTCATGACCCTTTAAAAATTATATGAAATGAATGTGTACACGAACATAAAGTAGTTTATTTAAATGAGCAGTGTGTAGTCTTTCTCTGGTTTACCTGCACCTGGATATCCCTGTTTATTTGTCAGCAAAAGTCTGCTGGATGAAGCTAAACACACTAGTTGATCATCATAAATCTGATTCATTTTATTTTCTCTTTCTGTCTTTAGTCTGAGTGATTGCAGTATTACTGAGAAAAAGAGTCTCATCCTGACTTCAGCTCTGAACTCAAACCCGTCACACCTGAGAGATCTGTACCTGAGCGGGAATAAACTAGGAGACTCTGGAGTGAAAAACCTCAGTGATCTACTGATGAACCCACAACTCAAGCTGGAGAAACTACAGTTAGTGTCATTATACTGTACAGCAATTACAGTGTGACTGAAGTTTATTTATCTGAAGACAGCAGGGCTTATGTTTCATTGTTTACAGCAGTGCACTTTCTGGGGTTTCCCTATTGTTCACATTTTATGTGTTTTTATCTAGATAGTAATTGTTTAACTTCCAGCATTTGATACAATGTACTGATTGTGTACATGCAGAAATCTGCCTTTTCAACAGAGAATAAAGAAGAGAGACGTCAAATAAATGTGTGACTGGGTTTCAGAACAGACTTTTGGAAACTAAATGCTGCTGTAGCTCTTCAATAAGATGATCATCATAGATGTGAACTATTGTTATTTCTCTGTCTTCAGTCTGAGTCGATGCAGTATTACAGAGAAACAGAGTCTCATCCTGACTTCAGCTCTGAGATCAAACCCGTCACACCTGAGAGATCTGGACCTGAGCGTGAATACACTAGGAGACTCAGGAGTGAAGCACTTATGTGCCGTACTGAAGGATCCACACTGTAAACTGGAGAGATTGAGGTCAGTCACGTTCACATACAAGAATCAAAATGCTTAAAATCACTTCAACAGTTTAAGGCGAGACACTACAGGTGAATAGGGTAAAATGTGTAACTAGTAGATATCACCATGAAACTTTCCCAGTTGATTGCCTACATTAAGATGAGAAAAAAATGTATTACAAGTTTTCTGTAATTTAATGTTTAAATATGCAAATTAGGCATTGTAAATACATATATTTAATAAAATGAAATCTGAGTATTGGATAAAGCCAGGTTCAAAATTCTTTTTTTATTGTGTTCACATATTAGATGGGGAAAAATTACAGAGGGATTTATGGATATCTACTTTTGTTGTTCTGTAAATCAGAATATACTGTGAATAGCCTTAAAAAATAGATTTTCGCCACGTTTTTTGGAATAAAATGTTATATAAATGAGGCAAGGAATAATATATTTACAAATCCCTCAGTAAATGTCTTCATAATATAACTCGGCACAATACTGGAAGGTTTGGTGTATATCGGTGCGACTGAAGTGGAGATTTCAGACTTGAATAATGAGAGAAAAGTCATTTTGAGAAAACGGGCTTTAAAGGGGTGGTTGATTATGATTTCACTTTTCTAACTTTAGTCAGGGCTGCCAACTCTCACGCATTGAGCCTGAAACTCACGCAATTGGCCCTTTCCACACGCTCTCACGCCACACATCCATTTTCTCACGCAGAAAAAAATTGCGAAGCAAAGAGGACACTGACAACGACAGACAAGACAGAGCAGGGGTTACTTTTGATATAAAATAAATGATCAGCTCTCAGATTCTGTCAATTTTATTACGCAATTCAATAAATAAATACCGTTTTGGCGCTTGTAAATGTGACGTGACAGATCTCTGTAGCTTCTCAGTTCAAGCGGCACGTAAACCGATCAACTCTAACTCTTCTCGGCTCTGCTCTTCTTTACTATTAGTAAATAAACCCGAACTTACCGAAATGTATATGCCTCGGATCAACCAGTGTTTTTCAACCACGGTAAGAAGTCAATAAAACAGGTCGGCTAGAACAATGTCACACCAGTTACATTTACATCAGGAAAGCAATTTAATGACCATTTATAGGCTGGAAAAATGAGCTATAGAGTTTTGTTAAATAAGTGCACTATATTAGGCTACATAAATTTTTACTTATATCATTAAAATATTATAAAGTTGTTATTATAATAAAGAACGCATTATATTTCATTTAAGTTGTTATTTTTAACCTTTAATAAAAATAGCCTAGGGCTCTCTGTTTACAGCATTAGTGATTTATTTTTTAACATGTTTCTACTGTAACTAATAATTATAAAAATGAATCGATATTGAATCAAGATGTTAAGCAATAATAAATACAGTAACCTGCCAGTAATTGTAACTATGCAGCTAAACATTGTAACATGTTGTCAGTAAACTTAATAAAAATAAGTTACCAAATGTTTTGACAATCACAATTTATTGTGATGCAAGGTTGTTGTTTTTTCACATACCCCATCATCTAAAACTTCACACACACACACACACTCTGGGACATCAGAGACTTATTTTACATCTTGTGAAAAGGGCATTATACCGCCCCTTTAAAGATTGCATCAGCCAATGAGATTGCACATTTAGAGTTAAATCCCCCTTTTATTCTCACGATTGGTTGCTGATAAACAGGAAATGACCATATTTGGATCCGACAGCATTGTACAGGAGAGAGAGAGCTTTCTAACGGTGTGTGTGATGACAGGGAGCAGACAGAGATCGCGGAGCAGCGGATGATTTATAACACCAACTTTTGTTGAATTTATGAGAAATCTACACACGCAAACAGACAAAGTGCAGTAAAATAAAGACCTAAATGTGTATTTCTGACTTTTTTCCACCACAAGTCTGAAAGAAGACATGTTATTGAAGACAAATATCCCAAAATCTCAAAATTGACCAGTGAAAAACCCGATGTTTTTGCCTGCCGTGTCTCTCCTTAAACTAACACACTTTATTCTCAATATCTCACAGTGAGTCTGAGTTCACATTATATTTCTGCACACATTTTCACCGTAGTATTTTTTTGTGATCTGGTGAAATAAAGATGAAGATCTCTCTTCCTCTGTCTGCTTTATTTGCTGATGAAGATGATGTGACGTTACAGAATAAACAGTTTTCTTTTCTCCTGTCTTATTTTCTTCTCTCTCTGCTAATGTAGGTTAAGCTCCTGTGATATGACAGATGAAGATTGTTCTGATGTGACTTCAGCTCTGAACTCAAACCCGTCACACCTGAGAGATCTGGACCTGAGCTGGAATAAACTAGGAGACTCTGGAGTGAAAAACCTCAGTGATCTACTGATGAACCCACAACTCAAGCTGGAGAAACTACAGTTAGTGTCATTATACTGACAGCAATTACAGTGTGACTGAAGTTTATTTATTTGAAGACAGCAGGGCTTATGTTTCATTGTTTACAGCAGTGCACTTTCTGGGGTTTCCCTATTGCTCACATTTTATGTGTTTTTATCTAGATAGTGTTTAGATTGTTTAACTTCCAGCATTTGATACAATGTACTGATTGTGTACATGCAGAAATCTGCCTTTTCAACAGAGAATAAAGAAGAGAGACGTCAAATAAATAGTTAAAATGAAAGAGAAGAAACCGTGTCTTCCAGCGCACAGAACTAGTGTGACTGGGTTTCAGAACAGACTATTGGACACTAAATGCTGCTGTAGCTCTTCAATAAGATGATCATCATAGATGTGAACTATTGTTATTTTTAAACTAAAACACTTTATTCTCAATATCTCACAGTGAGTCTGAGTTCACATTATATCTGTGTAAAATTCTTCACATTCATGATTTGTTTGTAAGATAATCTCTCTTCCTCTATTTGTGTCTTTCTAGTCTATATGGCTGTGGCATCACAGATGTTTCTTCTCTAACTCAGTCTTTGACTGACTCAAAAGCACTGCAGTTTTTAAAAGAGCTTGATCTGAGAGGCAATAATATAGGAGACTCAAAGCAGCGGCTCAGAGACGAGCTACGAGACTCAAACTGTGTCCTGAGGTGAGGAAACATCACTCTGAGATATTAAAGACATCTTCATTTTCCTCTGATATGTGAACACACCTTTCAAACATTCGTGAAAGGAAATTATCATTAAGCTTTATTGCAACAAAGGGTTTGTGTGAGAACACAATGTGAAGTTATTGAAATGTTGAACACACAGGAGGAAAGAGAACAGAAGCTCACGGTCACAGCTTTACACATCAACACCTGCTTTATGAACTGTGTCAGTAGAAGTGAATCATTTCAGTGTGAAAACAGACTTGGTCAGATTGTAGGAAAGCGCTGCACTCCTGCTAAACTCAGTGCAGGTCCAGCTTCAGCTCACAGGAGAAATGTCTCTGTCTCCAGTGTGTTTTTACTGGGACGAGCCACACGTCACACTCCTCTACACTTACTTTACTGTCAGTGATTTACTAAGAGCCGACAGACATGTTTAAACTAGAGGACAAGCGGCTTTAACTAAAGGTGTGTGTTTAACTCAAAGTAACATTAGTATTTGCTCCCTGTGGTTTATTCCATACGCCGTACACTCATTAGTTTCTCCTTTACAGAGACTCAATAGGAGTCGCACCGACACACACACACACACACACACACACATATGAACATTATTCAGGTTTTAAATCTATTATATTTAATAACACAAATATCTATGCAGGATCATGTAAAGTCAGTAATTAATCTGATTACAGGAATTCAATTTAACTTATTCTTAAAAAAAAAAAACAGTAATTGAAATGCACTTTGTTCCTCTGAACACTGATTGTTTTCTCTTCTGTTCTACTTTACAGAGTAGATGAAGGTCGATCACCAAACGTCGGTGGATTGTTAACATGGTTTAAATCTGTGAAACGGAGATGAGAGGAGCAGAAACCATCAGGAGATCCACAGAAGAGTCACTGCTGTCTATGAGGAGAATAACTGTGTGATTAATGTGTGTCATACAGGAGGAAGAGACTCAGACTTCACAGTTAAATAAAGCAGCATGTGTGTTAGCATGCGTATTAGAAATATGTGATATTGAAAGATTAATGTTGGTTTATTATTCAGCCAAATGATGGTTTAGTTGTAATTAAAGGTGAACAGAGGAAGAAGCTCAGATGAGTGTCCGCAGAAATCTCCACTATCAGGCCTGCAAATATAATCATGTTTGGGTTGAACTCATCCATAATTATTACAATATTTCTAATCATGAACGTGATTGTCAAGTATTGCACATAAATGTTTCAAAGATATAACGTTTACATGTAACTTTTAAACATTTACATTATCTCTCTAACACAGAATATGTTTATTGTTATGGTTTTATTGTATATGAAGTTAGTTATGTGTGTGTCTGATGCACAGATCTACAGTGTATTGTCTTTGTTCTGTGGAGTCTCTTCTCCTCTACAGACCGACTAAACATGTTTACCAGTTAACAGCATTTGTGTGTCTTTCACTCGCTCCTCAGACAGCAGACGGATGTGGGCCACGGCAGGCAATGATGCGGCACTGCAGGCCTTCTTATGGCCCGCACTAAATGTGTGTGAGCCGGATGTGGCCCATGTGTAAAATGGCAAATATGGCCCAAATATTTTAAATCACACGTGGGCCTTTTTAGGCAAAGATGCGGCGCTCATGGCAATGTGTAATCTGAATGTAAGCCTGAAGGCCCATATGATAAATCATGAATATGGCCCTAATATCACAAACCAAATGTGGGCAAAAATGTGGCACAATCGACAATGACTAATCTGGGTGTAAACTGAATATGGCCCACATATGTTGCAGCAAATGTGGCCCAGTTATCTTAACACATATCTGGCCCAGTTTTGGCAAAGATGAGGGACAGTAATCATTGTGAATCTGAATGTGAACCTAAAGTGTCCCACACATGACATGGCAAATATGTCCCGGTTACATTGCTGTGGTGAGCAGGACGAGGTCGAGGGTCGTGTGAGGACAGCGAGGACGGTGGGGTGATTGATAATGAGCGACACCTGTGAGGCGCACCAGTCTCGAATCTCTCACGGAGGAGCGGAAGCATAAAGGAGGAGCGACGACAGTGGAGATGGAGAGAGGAACAGGCCTGGACTTGTGTTGTGTTGTATTTCTGTTGTGTGTGGCCAGCAGTCGTCCGCGAGGGGCTGCTGCCTTATACTTTATGATTAATTAATCATTTTTATTTGCTATCGCAAAATATGTACGTTAGTGTGATATACACGCGGAACCAGTTTGGTGATTGCTTTATTTTGACTTGGTGGTCAAAATAAAGAAGGATTTTGCAGCGTTTGTAAAAAGGTAATTAAGCTACAATGGGAATCAACGCTGTAAAATCTCATATGCAATCTGACAGCCACAAATTCTCAGGTTAGGTAAAGTAAGTCAAATCTGTCCTAAATGATAAGCATTTGAATTTCAATACTTACAATATTTAGATCACAGAAGACTTCTCCATGGTCAGTTCAGCTCAATCTTTTGTAAAACAGAGACTTGTGGCAGACGAGCTTCTTGATTTCAATTATATATATTTTTTATTAAATACAGGTTAACTAGTTTACTTAAAAGGTAGTAATGTATAAAACAAAAATAAAAGTAAATCAAAACAAAATAATTTACAAGCTTTAACTGCAGGAGGCGCAATGGCAAGGCATCCAACACTGGAGACGTCCTTTACGAATCAGCGTCTGCCTGGACATTCATTTTCCAGTCCTGTTATAGTCCATCATACTTTTGACATTTGGAAACCCCTCAGCATGCATTCAGTCCTTTACAGACAATCTGTCCAATCCAAAGTCTTGAACTATGGAGCCAGAATAGTATCAATTATAATTCACGCAAAAAAAAAAACATGATTCACACATGCGTAGTGTTATGGAATATGCACATTTTCCTATAAATATGCCTTTTTGTGTATGAAGTACTTATGTGTTATTGTTAGTGAGGTATTCAAGTAGGGCTAGTTCATCAAGGTTTTCAGCCAGTAAACAGGTATCGGTCAGGACACAGGAATAAAGACGAGGAGATGTAATTTCTTCTTTTAACTGTATTGAGCTCCAGCAGTTCTCATCAGAACATTCCAATATCCAGTATCGTCATTATAGTCTGATAACAAACAAATAAATCACCATTATACTGTCATTTAAACAGTTACAGTACTTAAATTACTATCCAACGTGAATAATAAATCCACACACATAATACAAATCAGGATCATCTAACATAAATATCTCAATAAACATTGATATGTCACTTTAAACAATCTACACTTACATAAACTAGGATATTACTCTTTGAAGAAATATAAGGAGCTTCAGTTTACATGAGACTGTATTAAAAGGGGTTTACAGAAGGAGCAATGGCGACATCCTCTGGCCAGACAAGGCTACTACACAACAGCGTCCGCACATGGTCTCCGGAGCACGATATTAACTCTTTTTAACTCAATATTATAAACGTTACTGTAACTTAGACATCAGAAGGCTCACACCAGTTAACTTATTATTTCCTACAGTGTTTTACAGCATAAACATTGTTCTATCATGACAAATCTCACTTATCACGCTGGGCACATATTAATGCATGGTAATTCTACAATATAGAAACACAAACAAAACAAAGAGACAGTCACTTACTTCTCGTCATTAACTCAACACATGAATATTGGAAGCTGGATCATTCAGGAAGGACTAAAGAAGCTACACAACACATGTATGTAGGCTAAACTATGCTGTTGAACTTGAACACGTTTCCGTACCCACTATAGCCAACACACTAGCTACACACTTCCTCTACCGTAACCACAGAAGAAGAGTCTTAAAGCGGCAGGTACCCAGAAATGTCAGAGCCTTTTATACAGTTATAGAATGTCTAATAAGCATAGACAGTATATAAACTGGACACAGCGACCCCATAGGTTTCAACGGAGAGAAGTGAAGTCAATTAGAAGCATCACTTCCTGATCGCCAGGCGAACTGCGCAGACTCAAACTGAGCTTGACGACGTATATGTGAGGTGAGCAACCTGTAGGTCTTCTAGTAGCTGTGCCGAGAGAAATCTGAATCATTCCCTTCCGAATCTCGCAGAGACGGAGAGCGTGAGCATTAGCTGTCCATGAGCTAGCAGCGGGAGCAACTTTATCAATCTCTATGGGCTTCTCCCTTGACTTTATGCCTCCACGTCCTCCCGATTGCTTGCGAGCTTCTCTGCCTGTCCATACAGTAAATTCTCGACTTGTGCGACAGAGTCGCGCGGGTATGACGCAATTGTTAGCCTATTTTTTACAAAAACTGCTTCTACGGGGCCATAACGTAAGATACAAGGTAATGGAGCCTTTTATACATTTTCGTGTTTCTTTAGAAATAAACAATGGAGAAATGGAGTCTTTAAACGCCTCAGATGTAAAGTTATTCGCTGTCAAAGTGACACCAAAATGAATGGGAGTCAATGGAATGCTAACAGCAGGTGGGGGTCCGCTAGCCAATTGTGGCGCCCGGGGAATGCTTCAATGTCTTCCGGAACACTGCCCCCCTGCTAATAAGGGGTGAAGTTTCACTCTCGCTAGACTTCCGGCTTCTGTCTGGTTGCAGTTCAACTCTAGCTCCACATGAGGGCGCTCACAGGATGAATGAATGAAGAATGATGGAGCTATACCCCTCAAAATCCACTTTTCTCAGGATATAATTTTTTGCCTAGTAATTTGAATGTTGTATTCGAAAGGAGATACAAAAAAATTGCACATTGCTGGGTGTTAGATTTTTTAGAGTCACTTATTTGCTTTAAAAAGTATTTTAAAATGTCAATGAAGTCATACACATCGTACGACCGGAGATACTGCTTTACGGCAATCCTTCAGTCACTTTGGTGCTTTCAGAGCCGTTTAAAATTAATTATTTAACGGCTCTGGTGCTTTCGTGCTCTGCACTTTCTTTTCTCTCGAAGCAACACAGCTGAGCCAGAGCTGTGCTGACACAGGTAAATACACGTGCTAGAAGAGTTTTTGTTTTGTTGTTTTAAAAGACGCCGCCGAAAATACACACACTCACACACACACACACACACACACACACATATATATATATATATATATATATATATATATATATATATATATATATATATATATATGAACCACCGTAAATTCAGGAAGGCTTGGGTTACCTTTTTTCGTCCTTGGGAAATGAGAAATAGGACAACCCTTGCCCAACTATTAGAACAATTTATCATTGCACACCTGCGAGGCATTTTTCTCCTTTTTAAATTTTTATTGATATTTACAGGGAATGTCTAATAAGGCGAGAAGTTTAGACGGGCTCTGATATTTAGCGGGGTATGTGTTTTTTAAGGTGTCATACTATACCATATGTATCCTGTTTTTATTAACATAAGAATAACACAAAAAGTACTCAAATTCAATTTATTTTCCGTGTACATTTCACAGTACATACATAACCATAGGCAGATAAAAGTGCCAGCAAACAAAAAAAAGTTGCTGCGTTGAAAAGAAAAACTTGGGCGAAAAAGTCCGCCTTAACATTCTGATCCCGCTTCGGATGCCATCAAGCGGTATCTCTGGTCGTAATCAGTCCTTCACTGACCAATCAGCGTTCATTAGCAGAATGCTAGCGTGTTATGGGCAACAACAACTCAACCTGTAAGAAATCGAAAGGACATAAGTACTCGTTCATTCAACTTTCGACCTATAACCCATGTTGAACTTGCCAAACCTACAATCAAATCTGAGATTTCTCAACGGCAATCGGGTGAAAGGGACACATTTAGCCGTCTAGCCCCATAGACTCCCATTCATTTTGCACTCATGGCGATCACCCCCAGTGGAACTCTGGTGGAACTACAACCACAATTTGGTACAATAGGACTTAATAGGGAGTGGCCAGGCTCTCCATAGACGGGCTCTGTTATAACTGACAACTAATGAAAACCCCAAATTCAGTATCTCAGAAAATTTGAATATTGTGAAAAGGTTCAATATTGAAGACACCTGGTGCCACACTCTAATCAGCTAATTTACTCAAAACACCTGCAAAGGCCTTTAAAGGGTCTCTCAGGCCCTGTCCCAAATGACACCCTAAGCACTCGCGGTCTTCCTCTGAGTCCACACTTTCGTAACGTAACGCCGCTTTGACTGTCGGGAAGAAGTCTGCTGCGGAGTGTGCATCAGTGCGGGCTTGGCAAAAGTGCGCATCAAGGGCGCAAATCGACCGCAGCTCGCGAGCAGCCTTCTGAGAGGTAAAATGACAAATGGGACACCCTACTAAGTTTCACGGACTTAACGGACACGCGCACACGCCAGCCATTGTAAGTCCACAAGACCGAAAGTGCATATGAAGTGTGCCATTTGGGACAGGGCCATAGTCTAGTTCTGTAGGCTACACAATCATGGGGAAGACTGCTGACTTGACAGTTGTCCAAAAGACGACCATTGACACCTTGCACAAGGAGAGCTCTGTGTCCATGCACATTAATAGAGAAGCGAAGGGAAGTGTCAAAGAGCAACTAGGGATACCATCTAGGAGTTCTTCAAATCAACACATGGAGGACGTTAAATGCCAGTTTTCCAGTTTATTCTCCCAAGCCAGGAAAGTGCAAGGTGCTCACAGGTGCCAAAACATGAAACATCAAAAAGGAAAAAATAAATAAATAAAAAGACTTCAATGTACCAAAACAATCACCTTGGATCAGGTATCACAGTTCAATCAGAGTACTCAGCAGATACTGCACTCACTACCACCAGTCTTAGACTCCCTGTCCACTTCCTCAGGTGAGCATTTATACACATGGGTACAACCATTTCTCAATCATAAAATGGGGATGTATTAAATACCATAAACATGTATTAAATATCATATAACCCAATTCCCTTCAACACACAAATTTAAATAACACAGCACAAACTTCAGTTCAACCATAATTATAAAAAGTATAAATATAATTATATCAATCAACAATAATTATACATAAATAACTTCAGAACAATTCCACCCCTTACACACCATACTTGGTATCTCCCACTCCCATGATGCAACACAGCACAGGTACAAAAAGCACAACAAAAGTCCATTCCGGTCTTTTACTAAAATCAAGATGGCCGCCACCATGCATGCGTGCTCAGGTGGCCAGTCTGAGACACAACAGTCTCGTTGTAGGTGCATGTTTGTGTGGGTGTGGGTGTAATCCATCTCTCCCTTCGCTGGTACATCAAGGTAAATAAAGTGTCTTTTAAAACCCAAGTATGTGTGCATGTGTTTTTAGCAAGGGTTAACAAGGGGAACAGAGGGCAGCTCTGTGACAGGAAGGAAAAGATGTGGTAGAAAAAAGTGTACAAGCAATAGGGATAACCGCACCCTGAAGAGGATAGTGAAACAAAACCCATTCAAAAATGTGGGGGAGATTCACAAAGAGTGGACTGCAGCAGGAGTCAGTATTTCAAGAACCACCACGCACAGACGTATGCAAGACATGGGTTTCAGCTGTCGCAAGCCACTCTTGAACAAGACACAGCGTCAGAAGTGTCTCGTCTGGGCTAAAGACAAAAAGGACTGGACTGCTGCTAAAGGGTCCAAAGTTCTGTTCTCTGATGTAAGTAAATTTTGCATTTCCTTTGGAAATCAAGGTCCCAGAGTCTGGAGGAAGAGAGGAGAGGCACAGAATCCACGTTGCTTGAAGCCCAGTGTAAAGTTTCCACAGTCAGTGATGGTTTGGGGTGCCATGTCATCTGCTGGAGTTGGTCCACTGTGTTTTCTGAGGTCCAAGGTCAACGCAGCTGTCTAACAGGAAGTTTTAGAGAACTTCATGCTTCCTGCTGCTGACCAACTTTATGGAGATGCAGATTTTTACTTTTAGCTTCTGACCAAGGCTGTATCTCAATACTAGTTTTACTCGATCTTAGTGCTGCGTTCGACACTATAGATCATAAAATACTCTTAGATCGACTTCAAAATTACACTGGTGTTCAGGGACAGGCACTAAGCTGGTTTAGATCGTACCTATCAGACCGTTACCATTTTGTCCATTTAAAATAAATTTAAAAAGATAACGTCAGTAAATTATGGAGTGCCGCAGGGATCTGTATTAGGCCCTCTGCTATTCTCAATTTATATGCTGCCACTTGGTAATATTATAAGAAAATATGGAATACGTTTCCACTGTTATGCTGATGACACTCAATTATATATTCATCACGACCAGATGATAACACTAAATTATCTAAAATGACAGAGTGCGATAAAGATATAAAATATTGGATGACGTGTAATTTTCTTCTATTAAATTCAGATAAAACGGATGAATTACTGATTGGTCCAAAAAACTGCCCACAAAACCTCTTACAATACAACCTTAATCTAGAAGGATGTCCTGTTACTTTATCCTCTACAGTAAAAGACCTGGGTGTTATACTAGACCGCAACTTGTCTTTTGAAAATCATATTTCAAATGTTACAAGAACAGCCTTTTTCCACCTTAGAAACATTGCTAAGCTACGTAACATGCTTTCTGTTTCTAATGCAGAAAAGTTAGTTCATGCATTCATGACCTCGAGACTAGATTACTGTAATGCTTTATTAGCGGGCTTTCCTGCATCCTCAGTAAACAAGCTAGAGTTAGTCCAAAATGCAGCCGCTAGAGTTCTTACTAGGTCAAGAAAATATGATAATATAACACCAATTTTATCTTCTCTACACTGGTTACCTATTAAGTTCTGTATCAATTACAAAGTATTGTTACTGACCTATAAAGCCCTAAATGGTTTAGCTCCTGTGTATTTAAGGGATCTTCTATCGCCCTATAATCCGTCGCGCTCTTTAAGATCGCTAAATTCGAGGCTCCTGGTCGTACCTAGGATAACTAAGTCCACTAAAGGAGGGAGGGCGTTTTCACATCTAGCTCCTAAACTCTGGAATAGCCTTCCTGATCTTGTCCGAGGCTCAGACTCGCACGCCCAGTTTAAAACTAGATTAAAGACGCATCTCTTTAGCCAAGCATTCACATAATGCATCTCATACCTTTTATACTACAGTTAAATCAGATCAAATGTATTCATATTATGAACAGCAGCTACGCTAATTATTTCCCATCTGCCTTTTTTTGTTGTTATCTCGGGACGCCAGTAGAGTTCAGTAGAATAGAGTTCACCAGCTCCAGTTATGTATCTCATGGAGACTTCAGATGCCCCGACGCCTGTGAAGAGACGACCCAACGCCGGCGATATGTTATGCCCTAAATTAATACATGATTAACTAACTGTATTTTTCTATGTACATTTCTGAAATGCATTTTCTGTAAAGCTGCTTTGAAACAATATGTATTGTGAAAAGCGCTATACAAATAAATTTGAATTGAATTTCATTTCATTTCATTTTCCAACAGGACTTGGCACCTGCACACAGTGCCAAAGCTACCAGTACCTGGTTTAAGGACCATGGTATCCCTGTTCTTAATTGGCCAGCAAACTCGCCTGACCTTAACCCTATAGAAAATCTATGGGGTATTGTGGAGAGGAAGATGTGATACGCCAGACCCAACCATGCAGAAGAGCTGAAGGCCATGGGCTCTCATAACACCTGAGCAGTGCCACAGACTGATCCACTCCACCACGCCGCATTGCTGCAGTAATTCAGGCAAAAGGAGCCCCAACTAAGTATTGAGTGCTGTACATGCTCATACTTTTTTCTGAGATACTGAATTTGGGATTTTCATTAGTTGTCCGTTATAATCATCAAAATTAAAAGAAATAAACATTTGAAATAGGTATGTCTGTGTCTAATGAATGAATATAATATACAAGTTTCACTTTTTGAATGGAATTACTGAATTAAATAAACTTTTTCATGATATTATAATTATATGACCAGCACCTGTATATGTATGTAATCCTATAGTGTTTCAGTAGGTAATATCAGTTTACATTTCTAAACATTCTTTTTGCCATTAATTGTAATAATCAGTTATCAATAATCAGATATTTGCACTTATATAGTGCAACTTTTCTAGAAGAACATTAATGGAATCAGTTTTGCACCAACATTGTAATTCTGGCAGATACCAATAAGTTGATCATGTCCATGTTGGTCAAAAACTTTATAAAGGAGATGTTTAACACAACATTTCATCTCCAGAATAATATTTTGAATGTCATTTGAAATGTAATTTTTAGATATCAGATGTATAACCAGTTTTAAGTTCTAGATACAGGTTTAAGTTACTTCTGAGTTTCTGATCAGTATATAACTGATTTCTTCCAGGTGTTCAGAAGATGCCCACCGAGAAAACCACTGACGTTTCTCAAGGTACCTGAGGTTTAAATCAGAATATGACCATCATTGTAAGTACATGAGCTCTTATATAGTTAGAGCTTACTAAAGCATGTATTCTTCTGTACAGAAGTGAGGCTGAAATTGAAAACCTTGCGGAAAGGACCAAAAGTGTGCGGGTCAAATGCTGAAGTTACAGCTGTAATCGAACATTTTAATGCACATATAACCAAACTGACCTCACTGACTGAAAGACCACTGAGATCCTTTCCGTGGGTCTTCAGTTTCTGCCTCACTCTCATTCTCTGTACAGAAGAATACATACTTTAGTAAACTCTAAACACATGAGATATCATGTACTTACAATGATGGTTGTATTCTAATGATATTATACTCTTCTAGAGCTCATGTACAGCCCACACAAACTTTGTTGAATACTTTTCCTGTTATCTGTGTAAATCTGCTTTGAAACTTGACAATTCTGTTTACATTTTCTGGAAATAACAGAATTGTGTTTTTGGGTAAACCGTCCCTTATAAGTCGGTTTCTCTACATGTTGCAGCATTAATTGCATGTTGAGTGAGTTAATTTTATACATTTCAAAGCCTGTTTGATGACATCTTTAAAATGTTCCTGTTTCCAAGGGCTGTTTTGTCAATCTTTCCGAAGTTTTGAATGGTTCTTCTGCTTTCCATTTAAATATGTCAAAACAGTAATGATGCTGTATGGTTTCTGAAAGTTTTATTGACCATGTTTTTAAGTTTGTGGATGTCATTTTCCTCTTAAAATGGCATGACATGATGGTATGACATGGTAAAACTGGAAAAACTCTATGTTTATGATGATATTCTTGAAGTCATAAAGCACTTCTAAAACACTTCTGTCCCTGTAATGTTGTAAGTTCTTTTGTGTAATGTATTGGAGATCCGGTACTCTTTAATCACCTTAGTCTTGGATAATACACCGTGTTGTCTCGTTTGTGTGTTGTGTGTGGGCATGTACCATTAAACACACTCGTCCTTATAATGTTGGATTGTGCAGTTGTGTATTGTGTTTAATATCCAGTACTCCTAAATCACCTTAGTCTCGGTAAAATACCGTGGTGTCACGTTTGTGTGTTGTGTGTGGTCATGTGCCTGTAAAACACATTGGTCCCTGTAATCCACCGAAATTACATATTTTGTGTATTGTAAAATGAGTGTCCTCATAATCAGGTCGAGCCCCAAAAATCACAATTATGTCATAGGCGGGAACATTTTAGGATGGGCGGGAATGTCCTTGTGTACCACCAAAATATCATGTTGTCATATTTTCTGTTCTATTGTGTGTATGAACATTTGAAGTCAGATTTGTGATCTGCAGATTAAAACTAAATTTGTGATAGTTTTATCATCACTGTAGGGCATTGTGAAAGGTGTGTCCCCTTATACCACCACCAAACTTGTGTAGCAACATTGACTATTGACATCTGGTCTGCCAATTAATGAATTAAGAACACATACTTCTTTGTCTGAAAAGACAAGACATTTTGGTGGCTCCCCATAGAACCCAGCCCCCAACATTCCTCACAGCAAGTTACGCACACACGTAATATAACACCCAACGTCTCCAGAGAGATAAGCACACACACACACGAGACTTTTTATTGAACGAATCATATTTAAAACATTACCAAATGCATTCTGTGTTGCCATTTATATGTCGCGACAGGTTTTGGGATTTAATGTAAGTTTTAATGTGTACTAATCAAACTCTAAATGCTTCTAATCTGTATATTTTATGTAACTTTGTATCTAATAATCTAAATCGGAAGTGTTTGATGTCTCTGTAATTCTCTAAATCTAACGGAGTTGAATCTTGACTGCAAGGTACAATAATATGCATTTATTCTAGGAAATACCATACTTCTAAATATGAATGTTAAATTCGATCTCTCACATGACAGTCAAAGTGGGCGTGTCTTTACAAACAAAGGAACATTTTCGCGCTCTAGATCAGAGGATCCGATTCGCTCTTGTCCCAGAAGAAGGCGTGAGCCACACATTCCTTAAGACCCAAACGCTCTTCCTGCTCCCTCTCTCGTCCCCTGCTCTTCCTGCCGTCGTCAGCATGTGAAAGTCCGAGCCTGAACTCCTCCAGGAGTTTGCGTCTTCTTTTATTTGCTTTATCTAAGTTTCTTTTGTTTCCTTTTCAAATTCTCCTTTGTTCGTTTCCACCTACGAGTCGAACGAACGAAGCCTGAATGCCTTCAGCAACTTCACTTGCAACCAGCCTTCAAAGCTCCCGCGACAACGTGCTCTGGCAACGAGCACGCGCCCTGCTTCGAAGAATTCACGAGAGAACGCGCCTCAGCACGAGAACACGCGCTCTGCGCTCCACACTCACACAACGATCCTTTTGCAAGTATCAAACTCTAACGAGTTTTAATGTTTTAAGGTTCGATGCATTGATGTCTCTCCAGGTTTCTGTGATTTTTGCTACATGAGATCATTACGTGATCTCTCTCTCTCTCTCTCTCTCATCCTCTCTTTATCTCTCTCTCTCTGTCCCGCAATCAAATCGAGCGCGTGCCCCAGAGCACTCTCTCCCTCTCTCCCGCACTCAAAACGAGCGCGCGCCCCTCCTCCGAACTTTATCTCTCTCACCTTCTCTCTCTCATCTGTTATTCGTTGTCCTGTATTGTTTACTGTAAATTATGTACATAGATATAATCGGTGTATAATCAATATGTGTAGTCCGTTATATTCTGTAGTTTGCATTTATTAAAACAATATATTCAACTGTTTCTGTGAAAGTGCTTGTAAAATTACAAACGTCAATGAGATAGATTCAAGAGCTACCACGCTCCCTGTTTACTACATTAAGTAGTTTTAATTTTATAAACACCAGAAATATTGATGTTCACGGCCAGAAGGTTAATGTTTCTTGGAGTTTATAAGAAAGGATGACTTTATTGAGAAATTAATCACTTAATCTGACGGTTGGTCGCTGGACGAACAACGATTTGATAATTACATTAATTTCCCTTAAAGATTATCTCATAATAGAAGTTAAGTAAGATTATTGATATATGAATGAGGAATTATAATTCGTTGTGATTGATTATTCATGTATTCATATAATCCACTTTCACTTTCGACGATTTAATGTAACTGTAATATGCAAAATATTAATCATATTCATGATTAGTTATTAAAATTCCCTATGGATCATTTGAGCTAATTCATCCGGACCCAGAGTCCGAAGCATAAGGCATATAGATTACACTTGTTTGGCCATCAAAGTCCTTCTATACCACAAAAACGTGTGTGTGTGTGTGTGTGTGTGTGTGTGTGTTTATTCATTCTTAATAAGAACTTCTGTTTCCAATAGAAAAAAAAATGTTGCATTGGCTCAACTACAAAAGATTTGTTACAGAATAGTTGAATCTCTCCAGAAAACAAATAATGTCAAGTTGACTCAAGTAAACGTTTTTTTCAGGTCGTATAACTGTTATTTATAAAAGTTGAGTCAACAAGTAAAAGATATGTAAATTAGTACTAAGTTTTTTTTTGTTGTTGTATGAGATTTTTACAGTGTGGATTTTTGCTGAACCAACACAACAAAATCAGTCATTTCAACTTTTTTCAAGTTGTGTTTTTTACAGTTAGTTTTACAAATGCTCGGTGGAGTATTCTCGAAGGGCTTTTGAGGCATCACCTGTAGTGAATGTGCAGGTCTGTAACATGATAACTGTAAGAGGAAACAGTTAGAAGGCTATGGCAACCCTGAACTGAAAACAAGTAGGCCTACACACTTATTAACTATATGCTTCTGAGACAAATGATACAATTTAAAATAATTTAATGTTTTAAAAGAATACATTTGCAAAATAAGCCAAGTGGGGGCAAAAGCTGAAGTTGAGAAGAATAACTAAAGACTAATCAGTTAGAAGAGCAAAGTTGTATGCCATCTGATGAATGATAGTAGTTATTATTATCCAAATATGAAATGCAAGTGGAGAGTATTTTCTCCCCTAACGTTACTTGTTGTGACAAGCAGCATTCATCTTTACAACTTAAAAGTACTTGCTCTGCTCAGTTATATACAGTAACTTGAACAAATAAGCACAAGTCAACCTGCAATACCAAACAAGACCACAGGGAGATGCTAAATGACTGAATATAGCTGCAGTAGCCTATCTATGATAGCTATTCAATTCTGAATTATTAAACACACCAAAATACAAATGAAAAATAAAAACATCCTGAATGTGTGGAAACTCAGCGATCTGAAGGCGGGTCGATGTCGTGAACAGTTCCTCTGTCAGAACAAACAATCGTGTCTTTAAATGTAGGCTAGCGATGCGCTTTTTTGTATTTATTTTCCAAAACAACAAGAAGGCTTAAATTCAAGATTTGAAAAAATAAATAAAGCTATAGTGTTGTAGGATCCATCCGCTCCCATAGTGCAAAAACGAAACCTCAAAAATGTGATACATGTTGTTTTGATATGCCTAGGTTTAAACATGTTCGTTTTATCAATCAACACAACAACAAATATTTTATGTAAAATGTTAGGCTTAGCAAATATTGGCTAGATTTGTGTTTTATTAGTCCAGTCAACATAGCCATTCTGAATGTTGACTGGGTTTGAAAATATCCCTTCATTTAATTATTTAAAAATATCCCTTCATTTTATATATATGCACACACATACATATATATTGCCGACGTAATATAACTAAACCCAAGCATTAGGCCTAGTTCAACTTAAAAAAATGTTTTGCTCTTCCAACGTTTTATTAATTTGGCGTTTTTACAGCGTTTGAGTCCTTGACTCACGAACTGCCATGAACAGTTTTGTGAACCGAATCAAACGATTTATTGAAAAGAGCAGACTCAAATGAAGGATTTTGGCCGTATTGGCGGCTGCTATTTAGAATTCCATTATATGATGTCATAATATTCCGGCCGCGGTAAAGTGCAAAGTTGATTGTCTGTTGAGTTCAGGAGGAAAACAGTGATCAGCAGTGTTATCAGACCGTTGATATTGGCTAGTTCAACTCGGATTTTTGGATATTTATCAATCTATTGCAGAAGTCTATCGCAGACATATTGATTTTTGCTAGTGATATTGGATTTTTGGATAAGTGCCAATCCATTGTGATCGATTGCGATGCATTGCGAAAATTACATTTCTGAGCAAACTTTTTGGGTGCTTTAGCTTCTTGTTGCCAAGACACCACTTGTCAAGACAGTCCAGTGATGGCAACCTATGCAGCAGCATTCAGGAGGAGCCCATCCAGAGACCTCCAGAAGATACAGACATGGAGGAAGAGATGGACTACGAGGACTCTCTTGTTGAGCTGGAAATATTGCCAGATTTCTCCAGTGCGGCAGAACCACTGATGATTCCAGTGGAGGAGCCTGAATCCCAAACTTCACATGCTGGAGTGAAAATATTTCCACGTTCCTGCACAGTGGCAAAGCCATTGTTGATCCAGGTGGCACCCCAACACCCTCTACTAGATGAGGAGGAAACATGGACATCTTTCTCCTCTGTGGCAGAACCATTGATGGCTGAAAAGGAAACTCCCCCTGATGAGGTGAATAAATCGCCATGTTCCTCTACTAAAGGGGCAGAAATACTGATGGTTCAAGAGGCACAAGCTGAGGAGGAAATACTGCCATCTTTCTCCACTGTGGCATTGATGGCTTAGTTTGAAGAACTTGAGAACGAATTGCCCAGTTCCTTCACTAAAGTGGCAGAAACACTGATGGTTCAGGAAGCACCTTGGTATCTCACTCCACTTTCTGAGGAGGAAATGTTTCTCCACTGTGGCAGAACCACTGATGGTTCAGATGACTCCAGCTGAGGCGGAGCAAGAGCGTCCACCTCAAAGGAGAGGGAGGAGAAGGAAAAAGAAGGAGAGACCGACTCTTCATGCTCTATGCTCTACACAGCTATGCTCTTCAACTATAAAACTTCCAGGTGCAACTCCACCAGCAACGCCAAAACATGCTTGGATGGATGTCAGTCCTGCACAAGATACCAAGGCTGAGGAAGAGACGATAAAAAAGGAGAGAGAGGTTGAAGATACTCCTGTAATGAAAATGACGAGGTGTGTACACTGTAAACAATTATTGTTGGTTTAACTTAAAAAAGTAAGTTACCTGGTTGCTTTAAAATATTGAGTTCATTGATATAAATATTGTAATTGTAAGTACATGAAGGACATTGGCTTAATTAATAGTAACTCAAAATATTATGCTATGAACCACATTATCTAAGTTGATTTGACAAAAAATAAAAAGTGTGATTAAAAAATCATGAAAATATTTTTTTTTAACAGTGTAGAAATAGTGGAGGTGGATCTGAGACAATAAAGGAGAAGAAAAAAGGAGAGAAAGACTGAATATGCAACTACACCACCAGCAAAAGCAAAGCTTGCTTGGACGGAGATGGATGGAGACAGTGCAAAAGTCACACATAAGAAAAAAAGACGGGCTCTGGTTATAGTTAACCACAATTGTAACTTTATAATGAAAGTGTTTTTATAAAGCAAGACACCAGAAGTTGTTGTTAAAACATTTATTAAGAAAGTGATATAGTATGAAGGACACTTATAACAATCATTCTAATCATTTATTGAGAAAGTGGTTTATGAAGTAAAACATACCACACTGAATGTTGTAAGCATTTATTGAGGCAAATGGCAGAGTAGAGCGAAATTGAAAATGTATTAGAAATAGCTTTGCTAAGGAAAGAAGAAAAATGCAAGCATTCACCCGTTTCAAAACGCAGAGGTTCTCCTTCACCCTTGACCGGCGTGTGTGTTGCGGACGAGACACAGAATGCAACAAAGAAAAGGTCAGAAGAAGGAGGACGAAGAGGCGAAAGGCTTTACATGAAAAAGTCCTAGGGAGTTTCCAGGAGGGGATTTCTGAAGATGTCAAAGAGTTTGATGGACTTTAAAGGAGCAGGAATGGCAGTCCAGGCAGACGCTGATTCACCTGGACGGCCTCTCCGGTGTTAGATGCCTTGCCATTGCGCCTCCTGCAGTTAAAGCTTGTGAATTATTTGGTTTTTATTTACTTTTATTTTATATATTAGTACCTTTAATGTTAACTAGTTAACCTGTATTTAATAAAATATATATAATTGAAATTAAGAAGCTCGCCTGCCATAAGGCTCTGTTTTATAAAAGATAGAGCTGAACTGACCACGGAGAAGTCTTCTGTGCAGTGGCGCCCCAGAACATTTTAATGGGGGTGGCCAGAGGAGGCCATAGCAAAATCTTGGGGTGGCACCAAAAACAAACAAAAAATTCAGTGTAATGTGTGTTATACTTGTTTACGTTTGTTTCTGGTTAATGTAACAATATGACTTTAAAGCCGCAGTCTGTAACTTTTTTTGGTTAAACAATTTGTAGCCAAGTCAACAAAATCAGTCTTCTAAATCAGATTTGTTCAATGTATGGATCTGTTTTTGCCATGGCTATGGGTATCACTGTCAGTCATCTCAATCTCGTGGATGATTCCCAAAACAATAATTTAGCAGATTAAAGACGAGCTTCATCATCTTCATTTTCTGTTGGATCGGCTGATAATCTTCAACAGCACCTTCGGGTTTTGTCGTCTGTGTAGCGCAACAGAGGCTCTACTGGAATTTAGCAAATATGTTGTAATGTGCCAATATTAATTAAACAAAACGCTTGACTTTAATAATCTGTTAACTATTAAAGCATCAAGAACGGAAAAACAAACGCTGTCGGCTAACATCGGTTCACAGCATGTAGGCTACAATAGTCTAACCGCCTATTAATAAAAGTGACAGGAAAACACAACAGATCAAATCAAACACAACAAAGCTCTCTCGCCTAAATGTTTGCTCACTCAGAGGATTTGTATTTTTATATTGGGATAATTCTGTGATAATTGCACAAGATAGCTTGCTTTTAATATATTTTATAATGTAATAATTTCACAGTTAATCTCCAAATGAATGTAGAAACAAAGACAGTACATTTTAAATAATTGTAAGGCCAGAATCACTGATACCAATACTGCTAATGATGTCTTCAATTATTATTATTTTTTAATAAAACAAAATAATGATCAACATTCAACATTACAGTATTAATAATTGAAAGCTATCAATTTTAAAATTGATTAGGCTCCAAAAAATATCTTCACAACAAGTCACAATCTTCACATAAGCCCATAATAAATGTCATATTGACCTGTGCCCACCTGTCTACAGGAAATACACAGAAACTGAATAAAGTTATCAAACACTTTACAGTCTTCACTGCATAAATGATACATTAAATATAGATGAATCCTTATTAAAGATAAGCGCTCTTTAGTCAAGAGCAGTGAGTGATTTTCTCTGTTCCTGTGTTCTTTATTCTGTTGTCACCGCTGCACATGTGGATCTCACACGCGGGCCGTTCTCTCACAACTCTTAACGTTAATTCAAGACTTTACTTAACTAATTTAAGACATCTCTCATGAGGATACTCAACAAAACGGACATTTTGGCATAACTGTGTTATTATTCATTCAAGCGCGAAAGTCGATTCTGGCGCCCTTCGTTGCGCATCAGCAGGACATTCACAGACATGTAATGTGCGCTCTCTTTTGTCTTTACGCGCTTGCATGTTTTAAAGCATTTGCATGAAGAAGAACATGATTATATAATGCAACTCTAGCCAAAGGATGAATACGCGGCAAGACGAACGTTGTGACAATGCTTTCGTGTGTATTTGACCGTAAGCGCAACAAGCCATGAAAAAGAGGCAGCTTTATGTGGACGCACTATGAAGCACGGGAATGATATCAGGCGCAACCACCGCAATTCAACGAACGCCGAAAACGTATGATTTGCATTGTTATTATAAATTTGTGTGCATTATTTGTTGTTGTTAGAGACTTCCAACAATCCGAGGTTGATGGTAGATGTTTTTTTGTTTGTTTTTTACACATTAGTCATTTTAAAATGTTTGATGGAGTTTTTACACAGCACCCCTGCTCTCGCCAGAAGTTTGGGAAACGCTGGATTACGCAATAATCCAGATACAGTGAAACTCTGGTGGCGCCAATCAATCTACAATCTTTTTTTGGTGGCTGCAGCGGGTGTTGCATTTAATTTTTTCACTTCATGAACTATTGTGAATTTACATCATGTATTCAAATTAATAGTACCCACCCACTGCAAAATAATACTAGTTCATA
The DNA here is from genome assembly GCF_949152265.1 of Phoxinus phoxinus. NCBI lineage: Eukaryota > Metazoa > Chordata > Actinopteri > Cypriniformes > Leuciscidae > Phoxinus > Phoxinus phoxinus. Next base: position 2,764,454 of record NC_136880.1, read on the forward strand.
CAGTGCGGCCCTGGCCAGCCCTTGGGGTGAAGACAAAAAACAATTAAAAATAAAATTATACAAACGTAAAATACGTTTCACAAACGTAAAACACAATTCGTAGATATACAACTGTTGGCAAAAAGTTTTGCATGTTTGAAATGTACGAGTGTATCGATGAATAGAAAACTTAAAAGTAAAAAAACTAGACAGTTGTAACAAGACAGTTACAGTAATTATAAATTAAACTGCAATCAGGATTGTAAAAAGAAAGACGTGTAAAGACTGAAGTAACATTTTGAGTAGTGTTGTGAAATTATCATTCTAAATAATCTAATTTTATAAATTGATGTTTGTTAGGTCAGTGTGAACACGCTTTTACAGTAACAAATACATTTCAAAACATGTGGCCTAGTTACTGTTAACCACTAAGTTGAAACAATGTAGTTCGATCAAGATAAACATCATCATATATTTAGAAACAGCTGTTCAACGTGTAAATATATTGTCTGTACATTAAATACATTTTTTTTAAAAATAATTTATAACACCCTAAAGCACAGGGGCGGCTGGCCAATAGAGGGCGCTAGGGCCCATGCGCAGCACTACTAAAGTCAGGATGACGAGTCTTAGGGCGCCATTTTTACTGTATGACAAATTCGTTGCCTCACTCGACAGTGTGCTGGAGGAGCACCTTAAGACAGCCACCGTTTTTAAAGGTACGTCAAAGACCATACAAAACGAGCTATTAGACTGCATGCTGTCAGTGCTCAAGGATTACATTCTGGAGGAAGTAAAGCGCGCGGATTTCATCGCCATACAAGCCGATGAGACGACTGACATTTCCACCCACTGCCAGCTGGTGCTTGTGCTACGTTACATCGACGGAAACAACGACATCCAAGAGCGGTTTTTCGAGTTCATTACGATCCAGAATGCCTCGGCAGACACCATCGCTACAACGCTTCTAGAGAGGCTAAGCATCATACTGCAGATGGACAAAAAGCCAAACTTATCGGCCAAGCTTATGACGGAGCTAATGTAATGAGGGGAGTGCAGCGCAAGGTAATGGATGTCCATGAAAATGCTCACTAACTCCACTGCTATCCGCATCAGCTGAATCTCATCATGCAGCAGGCAACGTCACACATCCCCAAAATCGGCACTTTTTTTCCCGATCTTGCAGGATTTTCTGCTTTCTTCTCCAGGTCCCTAAAGTTAGAAATTGAATGATGTACCTCACAGGTTACTAGCTGCTATACAGAGTCCTTATGTGTGTATATGAGTGGATGTGCACATGTGGGAGTTAACTAAAACTTTATTTTTGGACCAGGGCCTCTATTCCCTCTCTGTGTGGGGACGGTGCACCGGACCAGCAGCAGCCTATAGCGATGGAGGATACTGGGAACAGGAGAACAGCAAAGGCTGGCTACAGAGGTAAGTTGAGATGTAACAGTCAGTGTTTCCTATACGAAGATGTTTAGGCCTGTGGTGGTATGTAGCTACGTAATAAAAACCTGAAGGATGGCATATTGCCACATCTGACGATTGATGGAGCAGGTGGTCTGCAATTTATATTTGCATCCTTATTCTTGTTAGCTCAGTAGATTCCAGGTTTTTGACAAAGCAGTCACAAGCAGTAAAATAATAGCAGTTTTCATTGGAAAGAAATTCAGTGCGTAAGGAATCCTCACATGTGACAGAAAATATCTGGTTTATATATTGAAATTAAACCTTTTTTGTATCGGAAACCAATAGGGAGTTAGTGAGGAGAAGTAAACGTAGTGTAAAGTGCAATTAGGAATAATGGTGTTAAAACCTTTAGTAATCATATTTGACTCGTTCAGTCAGAATCATTTTCAATAAAATGGCTTTATTGCAAATTTAAGCTGATGAATCTTTTACAGGTGTGTGATACCATCCTGACCCATGCTAAGGAGCGGTTCTCCTTCACCCAGCACCTCATCAGCGCAACACTGTTGCATGGAGAGCTGTTCCCACAACACAGTGTGAAGTTCCCTGACACACCGCTTGAAACAACAGTGGAGGCGCCGCATACCCCATGCTGAACAAGGCCAAGCTCAAAACAGAACGGTCCCTCATCTATGAGAACGAGGAGTTCAAGGCTTGCAGTGGTGCAGTGCTTCTGTATAGAATACAGAATTGTACAGAATAGAGCCGTGTCTCTGGCGTGATGTATTCGTAGGGGTAACAAGCGTCGACCACAACATTCGGCACACACTGGAGGACAGTCACTCCTGCTGGATATCAGCAACTCCTGCCATTTATTCAGCTGGCATTATGTGTTCCTGCCACACATCCAGGCCAGCTTGCATGTCTTTTCTGAGGGGTGGGACAACCATCCCATAAGAACAGAGCACAATCTAACACCCAACCAGTTGTGGCAAGTTGGCCAGTTCCAAAATCCAATTATGGATCCAGAGGTCAATTTGGCATCCACGTAAAATGGAGGCAAATATTAAATGTGTAAAACCAAGTAAAAATTTAAACCAAAAATAAAATGATCTTTGAAATTAGTTTTCTTCAGAATGAAGCCATGCCCAACATTGAATGGGAGGACAGCGGATACTTGGAGGACCCAAACCTTGGGCTGCATGTTCCTGTGCTTGACATTTCATTGACAGACGATGAAATAGCACAACTGAAGAAACCATCGACCCAATGCAACATTCTGAGTCTTATGGAAGAGAGCTATATCTTAGCACTGTCCAGTATGTTGAGAGATTAACTGAAAGTTAGTCCATGCCAAATTTAATTTACGCTTTCTTGCCTTGTTGTACACCGGCTTAATCTGTATGTGTGGAGCTTTCATTTTTCATATCTAGCCACTGTACAATATTTATTGGTAGAAAATAACATTCATTATTTTTATACACCTAGAGTTTACCAACAGGTACCAAACACTTTTTCAACATTGGTGTCCTTTACATTTTTTTTGACATGTACATGTGGTGTGTATATACCAACAGGTATTATCAAACATGTTTTCAACATTCAAAATTGGTACACTTTATCTTTTTTTTAACATACATGCGATGCGGTATCTATATACCAACAGGTATTACTCAAGTTTTCAACATTAATGCAAATTTTATGCCAAAAGAAAAGTTTCTTATTCTCACAATTTAAAGTCAGTGGGAATCTAAACGGGTCTGTTTATATTAACACAGTCTCACCCCAAAACGTCACATACTGACGGGTCTTGACCATACGGCAACATACGACGAAAAGGGTACCCTTTAACATCCATGTGTGACGATTCGGGTATGGTTGGGTTTAGGTATGCGTTAGGGTACCGCTAGGAGGCGCTGCTGGTGCGCTTATGTCTGCGTCTCATATTGACGTTATAGGGGTACCCTTTTAGTCGTATGTTGACGTATGGTCAAGACCCGTCAGTATATGACGTTTTGGGGTGAGAACGGGCTGTTTATATATGTTATGTACATATCAAACTATATGTATAGACTTTATTGCATTTAGGCCAAACATTAAAACGTTATGCAGCATGAAAAATAGTTTTAGGTTCATCTAAAAAACAATCCTACAGTTTCCATTTGAGTGAACTATTCCTTTGACATTTGATATGGCTTTCTAACACAGTTTTTACTAACAAACAGGTTTTTACTGGGTTAAAAGACATTCAATAAAACATTAATTTATACCGACTTGAAAATAAATTTGATTTAACGTTTAAAACATTGTAAAAGTTTGTAACACTTTAGCCTCTTGTCTTCTCTACTCTTAACTTAGGCTAAATCCTTTTCGCAATTTAAGAACATTACTAAACACACTGCCCCCTGTTATCTATTCTAGTTAAATGAGACCAAATCCACTATTTACAGATTGTAGGCACATTACCATATCCATCCTGAATGTGGTGTAGCTCTGATAGTGACAGGGAAGGCGCAACATGTTGAAACACGAGTGAGCAACAGGGATCTGGCAGTCACCACTTCCAAAACCAGGATCTCTTCTGGCACCTCCTCCCATCCCACCCAGAACTTCATTAGGTCACTCAGCATGTTTGGTGATGCTATGAGAGAGTAATTAAAAGTAGCACAACTTAAAGAAACCTCCATGCACAAAAGAAGACCTATCTTTCGGCCAGACATTTGGAAAAGGTTGCTGTCAGTCACGTAGCACAGCGGATGCAGAGGGGACACGGTGGTTTTTCCCCGTCAAAAAGGTTTGTGGAAGTAGAACCTTTTACATTTGAAATTTGGCAGTCAGTGTGCGTTCGCTTTAACGAAAATGCAAACGTTAATGTGCGATTTGCAATTGCGTTTGGATTATGTCACATTTTATGCGGCCACAAATTGAAAACGCAATTGCAAATACAATTCTTTTTGAATAATGTCCGGAATATCATTCCATACGTTGCGAGTCCGTCATGCTTTGATCTCGCCGGCGTCGCCGACACACGGTCACGTGGTTCATTGAGCTCTCATTAGTTCCAAACAAACCACAGCGCTGTCAAAACATTTGAATGGCTTTAAAGGGGTCATATAATGCCATTTATGTGCAAGTTAACCCTCTGGGGACCAAGGTGTTTTTGGGGCCCTTGGGATGTTTTGAAATACCCTGACATTTGTGCTTTTTTCAGTTATTTATAAACATGTTAATGGCAAAGGTGTAAATTCACTCTATATAGCACAAACGGGGCTACCATAATATATGAGCAACATGTATGTACATGTTTGTATTTTTAAGAGAATAATGTTTATGCGTGGTTATTGAAAAAAATTTAAATGAAAGTTGCTGATATAAGACCACAAAACGCATTCAACATATGTTTTCCCAAGACTTTTGACTAATGGAGTTGTCGCTTCGAGTTCTGGCTTCAAAATGATGTGAAAAACATCCTGCCTAATCGTTCACATAAAACAATACATTGATTTAAACTTTGTAAGACTGTTTTTTTGTCAAAACAGCTTTATGCATGCAGTGGTAATGGCCCATCAATATTAATGAGATTCAGACCCGGGGTGTGACAGACACTCCCCCCCGATGGCCCATCAGCCTGAGCAAAATAAAATAAAATAAAAAACACATTTTTGACGTTGAAATGGTACGAGATATTTAATTCATGGTATAGATAGGCACTTTCATTAGATCGTGTTGAATATAGGTAGATATCAAATGTCAATTCTCTGGATGGCAAGTGGAAAATAGTCCACCCAGTACAATATGTAAGCTACATGTTTATATTGAATACCTTGTCAACTAATGCAAGTAAGACTAAATACTTACTCATCCAAAATTCTATCCACGGCTGGATCAAGTCGCTCTTCAAAGTACAAATGCTCGTCATCAGAGTAGTCGCGCTCTTCTTCTGATGAAAATGTGGACTCTTCGTCGCTAGTATCCAGGACGAGCTGAAGGGCTTCCGCAGCAGTGTATCGTGCCATCTTCCCGACGCGCAGGTGACTGAATGATGAAACTTGAAGCTTTTAATGCATTTGCTTGGGGCAGGGCCGGATTAAACATTAGGGCAACTGGGCAATTGCCCAGGGGCCCAGGACATCTAAGGGGCCCTGGGCACCGTCAAATATTATGTCAAATATTATGATTAAAATGTCTCCACGATCTGCTTTTGAAGAAATATCGTAGGATCGTGCATTCTATCAGTTTGCAGTTCTGGCGCCTCCGTCTCAACATACTGTACAGCGCGACGTATATTCACATAAAATGCAGAGGAACGGGACACTGTAGTTTATAAAAATGAATTATTTGCATGTGCTTTAAAGCCTTGCCGGTTAAACATGTCATTCGCTGCTGATGCGCTGTTCTAACGGGCGCTTTTCTGAGCGCAATAACGTTACACCCGCCGACGCGCACATGCACTAAAGCCTGTCTAACAGCGCCCGTTACTGAACTAAGTTATCTTTCGAGTCTTATTGCGCTAATACTGTCAAATACACACAAGGTTTACATAAACAAAATTGGTTTTGTCTAAAGTGAAAGAACAGTAGAAAAAAATAAGAAAAAAAATCTGCTTGTCAAATGCGTGTATATTAGACTCGTCGCGGGCAGATCTTAAAGTGACAGTAGCCCTAATAGTAAACATGCTGCCGCTTGTCCTTAAAGGGATAGTTACCCAAAAATTAAAATTATGTCATTATTTACTCACTCACTCTAATGTTGTTCCACACATGTATTAATTTATTTATTGTGCTGAACACAAAAGTGTGGCTAACCGGGCGGTTGCTGGTCCCCATTGACCATAGTAGGAAAAAAACTATTATGGAAGTCTCTGGGGTACATCAACTGTTTGGTTACCCACATTCTTCCAAATAACTTTTATTTTCAACAGAAGAGGGAGACTTATTTGGGTTTGAAACGGCTTGAGAGAGTAGGCTAAATGATGACAATTAAAAATTTCCCTGTTAATAAAACAACAAAATACAAAGAGCAAATCCCTCACTCTTGACTGAGAACTTGACTAATAGTAGCTTTAATAAGAATCAATGTACAATTTATAAGTCTATGTTGTGTTTTATTTTAATATTTCATATCATTTAATGACTTTCTTCAATGCTGTTAAATACACATACTGTAGCTGAAAAAATAAATATGTTTATTTCATTTGTATATTAAGTTAAGGGGGGGGGGGTGACTACAAGTCATTGTGCCCAGGGGCCTCTGAACTCTTAATCCGGCCCTGGCTTGGGGGTGTTTACCTGTTTTGCATAGATGGCTTAACACATTATCTTGTGAATAGCCTGCTCCGTCAGTAGGCGTGAACGAATTAAAGTCAATGAGCTCGTAATGAGCTCGACTGGAATCGCTCTCTTTTCATACAGATTACAGAAGCTGAGAATATTTGTTTTTTATATAAATTACTTCATTTGAAAGATGCGATCTCAAGCTTTATGCCCGTGGGTATGTTTGCCTGTTTGACTGCAGTTTCGCGGAGTTACAGATAATTTTCGAACGCGTTTCAAATTGGAGTTCATTGACAGAGAGAGTGTAGAACTCGCATCATGTTAATTTTTCTTTATTTGGCAAAAAGCAAAACACTTTATTTGTATTGTGAGTATACAGAAAAAAAATAGAAACTGAAAAGGATCGATTGATGTATAACACGAAAATGAAAGATCAAAATTAACAGAGCATTTTGAGTTTGTTTTGCATTGCTAAAAAAAAACACGAGCAAAACGCGCGGGTGCGTTTTTGGTCCCCAGAGGGTTAATATGATTCTTTAGGGTCTAAATGAAAAGTTTGTACCGGTAATATACTTTAATAAAAAATTCTCATTAGTATTGTAAGAAAACACTCATTTTACCTGGACATTACCGTAATGTCACGTTGATCTATCGTTGTATGTACTGGCAGGGTAACGGTAGAGTAGTGAGATACGAACGCTATGTGTTTACTGATGTATACGTTAGTTCATTGATAGATTGATGTTACAGCTAATGGTCATGAAAAACTTTTTTTTCGGTAAATGTAGGCTTGTCAGTGATGAATAAAACTTTACACTCACTTCTTCTGGAGGTGCAGCAGGAACACGAATACCGATTATTTTTTCAGGAGCAGCTTCTTAGCAAAACTAGCTTTATACTGACCCGTGTTTATAAAGCAGTCTGGTGAGAAATGATTCGCACAAACGTGAAAGCATTGAAGTTGATCGTGGGGAATATTCCCTTCGAAAACAAAACTCAGCCACTGCGTCTTCAGCGGTTCAGATTTAGGAACATGAAAATGACTGTGTTCGTTATTACACCCGAGAGCAGAACACCACAATCGCTTAGACGCCATTCTGCTCCAGCGTATCAACGATGGCGGACTATGATGACAGCTCGCTCAGGGCGGGTCTGTGTTGAAACCTGCTGTCAATTAACAATCGTGGGAGGGGCGTCCGACCGAGTGACGTCACACAGCTCGATTTGAGACAGGGGAAAACATATCAGGAGATAAAAAAAAAAACTGGATGGATTTTTATCATTATGTGATGGTTGTGTACAGGCACTGCCAACACACATTTCAGTGCAATCACCTTGTAAAAGTGCATGTACCATTATATGACCCCTTTAAGCAGGATAGGGTATTTGCAGACATTTTTGGTAAACATTACATCAAAGTGTGCATTGATTATTACGTCGAAGACATTTACAGTATAATTTTATTCTGGAGAGTGATGGAGAGGCAACATTAATGTTAATGGTTTTCTTGCATTTAACCCTCAGGTCACACTCATACTCATTGGTGGTCAAATGTGATGTTTTATAATTAAATAAATGTTCTATAAATTAGTTCAATAATATTTATTACAGTTTTTCTCGATTGCTTAAACACATTTCTTGAAACTATGCCTCATATTCTCAAAACAGTAAACACAAATCCATAACGTATCCATAACGACCCCAGCAGAGTCGGAGCGGCTGTTCTGTCGGACAACATCTCCAAGACGTTACACACCATATGACTAGTAAGTCAAAGTCCAAATCACATTCTTTGCTGTCCCAAATTAATTGATATAAGTACCAGTGTAGAACACTATATAGAAACTGTGTCTATTCCTCGTTTAGTGAGGCCAAACAATAAATCTACTGCAGGATCTAAGAAAAATCTAATTGTGATTAAACCAGAAAATCTCAATATTAGTGAACAAAAACAATTTCTAAAGCTAGGTCTTCTAAACATTAGATCGCTTACACCTAAGGCGGTTATTGTAAATGAAATGGTCACAGATAATAACTTCGATGTACTTTGCCTTACTGAAACCTGGCTTAAACCAAATGATTATTTCGGTCTTAATGAGTCCACTCCACCAGGATACGGTTATAAGCATGAGCCCCGTCTGATTGGTCGTGGCGGCGGTGTTGCAACAATCTATAGAGATATTCTTAATGTTACTCAGAAAACAGGCCACAGGTTTAATTCGTTTGAAGTACTTGTGCTAAATGTTACGCTCCTAGATGTAAGAAAGAAATCCCTATTATCTCTAGCCTTGGCTACCGTATATAGACCGCCAGGGCCTTACGCTGATTTCCTAAAAGAGTTTGCAGATTTTCTCTCAGATCTATTGGTCAATGTCGATAAGGCAATAATTGTTGAAGATTTTAACATACACGTTGATAACACAAATGATGCGTTAGGAGCTGCGTTTACAGATTTATTAAACTCCTTTGGGGTCAAGCAAAACGTTAGTGGTCCCACTCATCGTCTTAATCATACTCTAGATTTAATTATATCATATGGAACCGATCCAACCGATATAGATATTATACCGCAAAGTGATGATGTCACTGATCATTACATGGTAACTTGCATACTACGTACGGCTGAAATGTGTCATGTTGCGCCACGTTATCGACCAGGCAGAACAATCCTTCCAACCACTATAGATAGATTCTTGAATAGCTTACCTGATCTATCTCCGCTCCTCAGTGAACCCAAACAAACAGATGAACTAGAGGAAATGACTAGCAGTATGAGCACCATTTTCTCTAGTACATTATAAATTGTTGCACCAATTAGATTAAAAAAGGTTAGAGAGAAAACTAAAGCACCACGGTACAACAGTGCTACGCATGTTATCAAGAGAGAAACTCGTAACTTAGAGCGCAAATGGAAACAAACTAATTTAGAGGTCTTTAGAATCGCGTGGAAAGACAGTATGTCACGTTATAAAAAGGCTCTAAAAGCAGCCAGGTCTGAGCATCTACGCAAACTAATAGAAAATAACCAAAACAATCCAAGGTTTTTATTTAACACCGTGGCTAGATTAACAAATAAACAGACATCACCTGAACAAAATATTCCGTTACATTTTAATAGTAATGATTTCATGAATTTCTTCACTGAGAAAATAGAAAGCATCAGAAACACAATTGTAAATGTACAATCTTTGACAGCGTCTTATGATTCAGCCTCAATTATCGCCCCTCAACAACAACTACAGCGCTTTACAACTATAGGACAGGAAGAGCTAAATAAACTTATCACTTCATCTAAACCAACAACATGTTTATTAGATCCAATACCCACTAAACTACTGAAAGAAGTGTTACCTGTAGTGGAAGAGCCTCTTCTCAATATCATTAACTCGTCTCTATCTTTAGGACATGTTCCAAAAACATTCAAGCTGGCAGTTATAAAACCTCTTATTAAGAAACCACAATTAGATCCAAATAACCTAGCAAATTACAGACCCATTTCAAATCTTCCATTTATGTCTAAAATACTAGAAAAAGTTGTGTCCGCTCAATTGTGCTCTTTCTTGCAAGAAAACGATATCTATGAAAAGTTTCAGTCAGGATTCAGGCCACATCATAGCACAGAAACTGCGCTGGTTAAAATTACAAATGATTTACTTTTAGCTTCTGACCAAGGCTGTATCTCAATACTAGTTTTACTCGATCTTAGTGCTGCGTTTGACACTATAGATCATAAAATACTCTTAGATCGACTTCAAAATTACACTGGTGTTCAGGGACAGGCATTAAGCTGGTTTAGATCGTACCTATCAGACCGTTACCATTTTGTCCATTTAAATGGGGAAAAATCAAAGATAACGTCAGTAAATTATGGAGTGCCGCAGGGATCTGTATTAGGCCCCCTGCTATTCTCAATTTATATGCTGCCACTTGGTAATATTATAAGAAAACATGGAATAAGTTTCCACTGTTATGCTGATGACACTCAATTATATATTTCATCTAGACCAGATGATAACACTAAATTATCTAAAATGACAGAGTGTGTTAAAGATATAAAATATTGGATGACGTGTAATTTTCTTCTATTAAATTCAGATAAAACGGAGGTATTACTGATTGGTCCAAAAAACTGCCCACAAAACCTCTTACAATACAACCTTAATCTAGATGGACGTCCTGTTACTTTATCCTCTACAGTAAAAGACCTGGGTGTTATACTAGACCGCAACTTGTCTTTTGAAAATCATATTTCAAATGTCACAAGAACAGCCTTTTTCCACCTTAGAAACATTGCTAAGCTACGTAATATGCTATCAGTTTCTGATGCAGAAAAGTTAGTTCATGCATTCATGACCTCGAGACTAGATTACTGTAATGCTCTATTAGCTGGTTGTCCTGCATCCTCCGTAAACAAGCTACAGTTAGTCCAAAATGCAGCCGCTAGAGTTCTTACTAGGTCAAGAAAATATGATCATATAACACCAATTTTATCATCTCTACACTGGTTACCTATTAAGTTCCGTATCAATTACAAAGTATTGTTACTGACCTATAAAGCCCTAAATGGTTTAGCTCCTGTGTATTTAAGAGATCTTCTATCGCCATATATTCCATCGCGCTCTTTAAGATCGCTAAATTCGAGGCTTCTGGTCGTACCTAGGATATCTAAGTCCACTAAAGGAGGGAGGGCGTTTTCACATCTAGCTCCTAAACTCTGGAATAGCCTTCCTGATACTGTCCGAGGCTCAGACTCGCTCTCCCAGTTTAAAACTAGATTAAAGACGCATCTCTTTAGCCAAGCATTCACATGATGCATCTCATACCTTTTATACTACAGTTAAATCAGATCAAATGCATTCATATTAAGAACAGCAGCTACGCTAATTATTTCCCATCTGCCTTTTTTGTTGTTATCTCGGGACGCCTGTCCCGAGATAACTCAAATAGAGTTTGTCAGCTCCAGTTATGTATCCAGCCTCTCATGGAGACTTCAGATGCCCCAACGCCTGTGATGAGACGACTCGACGCCTGTGAAGAGACGACCCAACGCCGGCGATATGTTATGCCCTAAATTTCATGATTAACTAACTGTATTTTTGTATGTATATTTTTGAAATGCATTTTCTGTAAAGCTGCTTTGAAACAATGTGTATTGTGAAAAGCGCTATACAAATAAACTTGAATTGAATTGAATTGAACGTCTCACCCAATTCCCTAAACATCCTATTTTAAGGTCAAAATGAAGCTCTACACTCAAAAGCATTCACTCTTGCTGAAAAACCAAACTTTGTCCTCAGACTGGACACACAAGCCATCAAAATAACACACACTACAATATAGTCTTACACACTGGTGTAATAAATTCAAAACAACATTTCCAAAACTGGTAACTTATGTTGCTTGTGGTTCCCCCCCTCACAAACCTTTTCACATGAACACAAAAGACACAACCAATGGATACATTGGCATATTTTTATTCATTCATGTACTCTTGTAAAAGTAAAAAAAAATGTTTTACTCTCTCCTCTAATTTATTTTTATATTTACTTACGTAAGATGTGTGTGACCATCATGACAGTAATAGAGCACACACAAACCTTATTCAAATATGGAATTGTATTGGAATGGTAAAGAGTGTTGTACGTGACAGGAGGGCCTCCACTCAAGGATACAATATGATGAACAAGTCTAAGAATGTTCCACGTATGGTTGAAATACCATCATTGGCCTAGAAAGATAACTTTCTGGGAGTCAAGACTATAAAGGAGGAAGGATGCTCTCTCTTCACTGTCACACTCTGCAGCCACTCTATGTGACTGTACGACTGCTGGCCTTTTCTTGGTAGAAAATAAACCTCATCAAAGACAATTGGAAATGTTTGCCTCTTATTCAGTGACAGAATTTTGTTTGCCAGCACACCTCCCTGAAGCTTCTGATGATGGAGGTGACGGTGAAGTGTCTCAAATTCTGCCTTACTCATGTCATAGCCCAGTCTCCCTCATAGTCATATCATGGACAAGGACATGGTCAACTAAAGTGGCTTGAATTTCATCCGAGACTTCTTGTCTTCTTGCCCTTTCCCTTACCTTTCCTCCTCTTCTTATCCCTCCCTGACTTCTTTCTTCATATCTTTGGATCTATTGTTCCAAAACTCAATAAACTGATTCGGGCCCATCTATTGAAGGATCTGATTGATGTGTGTTAAATTTTGACTCTTAGTGTTTTCACCTGGGGAATTGTGTGCTAACTGAGCTGAAGCTGTGTTGACTTGGGTGAACAATACTGAATACTAGTGCTTTCTAAATGACCACATGGTGTAGGCAATGAGAAATGAAGGGATTTGTGTTTATAGTTTAGTGAAATGGGTGTGCTTTTTGATAAATGGCATTATGGTTTTGAAATTTTAGTTCAAAAGCCTGGTTATAGTGTTTAAGCAATCGAGAAAAACTGTAAATATTGTGAGGAGATCTTTTAATACTGAATACTAATTGTGCAATAATTATGGTCCATTAATGACAACTTAAAATCAAATTTTTTCTAATATTTTTGTATTATTAAGTTGGCTTGGAAAAGCCAACTTACTGAAATCCTATTTAAACTTATTAAGTTGGCTTGGAAAAGCCAACTTACTGAAATCCTATTTAAACTTATTATTAATGGTGCTTGCCTATGGCAAAGCAACATTAGTGTTCTCTTGCATACTTATTAATGGTGCTTGCCTATAGGCAAAGCAACATTAGTGTTATCTTGCATACTTATTATTCTTCCACACAAAAGTTCGGCGCGTAACTCGCCCCGCACCGTTTGTCACAGACCCCTGAGTGAGGTGTCAAAACGACCGGCTCATTGAGGAGAGGTGTGCTATATCTTTTCTAAGCGATCGGGTGTACGATGTTCGCACAGCGGACGAAAAAGCGGCCCAAAAAGTCCCATTGACTTAACATTGCGGAATTTTCAGAAATTCAAATCCCAACTGTCATTTTTCACACACACAGACACAAAGGGCCTGACACCCCTGCATGTCTCCCCCTCTCTCTCCCTCAGAGGATTTATATTATCAAGCAGCCAATAAGTAATGGCCTAAAATCTTCATAGCCACACCATAGCAACCAGTTACAGCACCCTAGCAACCATAAGCTATAGGCACGAGGCCGCAGGCCTCGTGCACTCATTATAATGCACTCGTTACCTTAGTCCTAACCCCATAGTAACCATCTGTGGTGCCCTAGCAACCACCCAGAACACCCTAGCAACTGCCTAGCAACCACCCAGAACACCATAGAAACCACCCAGAACACCCTAGCAACTGCCTAGCAACCACCTAGCAACCACCCAGAATGGCCTAAAATCTTCATAGCCACACCATAGCAACCAGTTACAGCACCCTAGCAACCATAAGCTATAGGCACGAGGCCGCAGGCCTCGTGCACTCATTATAATGCACTCGTTACCTTAGTCCTAACCCCATAGTAACCATCTGTGGTGCCCTAGCAACCACCCAGAACACCCTAGCAACTGCCTAGCAACCGCCTAGCAACCACCCAGAACACCCTAGCAACCACCTAGCAACCGCCTAGCAACCACCCAGAACACCCTAGCAACCGCCTAGCAACCACCCAATACACCCTAGCAACCACTCAGAACACCCTAGCAACGACCCGAACAACATGAATAAGCCATATCTCAGCAGCAGAACATCGTACAGACATGGTTGTTGGCTCGTATGCAATCATGTACCACACTCTAGCAACCGAGTGTCGAGTTTTGCCACTGCAAGCACCATTCACATTTTCTTCTGGAAATGTACGTTCTAGTTATTATTCTTCTTTTTATTCTGGACAAAGTTTGGCGCGAAACTCGCCCCGCACCGTTTGTCACAGACCCCTGAGTGCGGTGTCAAAACGACCGGCTCATTGAGGAGAGGTGTGCTATATCTTTTCTAAGCGATCGGGTGTACGATGTTCGCACAGCGGACGAAAAAGCGGCCAAAAAAGTCCCATTGACTTAACATTGCGGAATTTTCAGAAATTCAAATCCCAACTGTCATTTTTCACACACACAGACACAAAGGGCCTGACACCCCTGCATGTCTCCCCCTCTCTCTCCCTCAGAGGATTTATATTATCAAGCAGCCAAAAAGTAATGGCTTAAAATCTTCATAGCCACACCATAGCAACCAGTTACAGCACCCTAGCAACCATAGGCTATAGGCACGAGGCCGTAGGCCTCGTGCACTCATTATAATGCACTCGTTTAATAGAGATTTTAAATACTCTATAAAAACTCACTCATAGGCACGAGGCCGCAGGCCTCGTGCACTCATTATAATGCACTCGTTTAATAGAGATTTTAAATACTCTATAAAAACTCACTCGTAGGCACGAGGCCGCAGGCCGAGTGCCTAACCTTAGCCCTAACCCCATTGTAACCATCTGTGAAAACTACCAACCACCTAGTAACACCATAGCAACCAGTTACAGCACCCTAGCAACCATTGGCTATAGGCACGAGGCCACAGGCCTTAGCCCTAACCCCATAGTTACCATCTGTGGTGCCCTAGCAACCAACCAGAACACCCTAGCAACTGCCTAGCAACCGCCTAGCAACCACCCAGAACACCCTAGCAACCGCCTAGCAACCACCCAGAACACCCTAGCAACCGCCTAGCAACCACCCAATACACCCTAGCAACCGCCTAGCAACCACCCAGAACACCCTAGCAACTGCCTAGCAACCACCCAGAACACCCTAGCAACCGCCTAGCAACCACCCAATACACCCTAGCAACCACTCAGAACACCCTAGCAACGACCCGAACAACATGAATAAGCCATATCTCAGCAGCAGAACATCGTACAGACATGGTTGTTGGCTCGTATGCAATCATGTACCACACTCTAGCAACCGGGTCGTGTTTTTGCCACTGCAAGCACCATTCACATTTTCTTCTGGAAATGTACGTTCTAGTTAATGGTGCTTGCCTATAGGCAAAGCAACATTAGTGTTATCTTGCATACTTATTTTTCTTCTTATTATTATTCCACACAAAAGTTTGGCGCGAAACTCGCCCCGCACCGTTTGTCACAGACCCCTGAGTGAGGTGTCAAATCGACCGGCTCATTGAGGAGAGGTGTGCTATATCTTTTCTAAGCGATCGGGTGTACGATGTTCGCACAGCGGACGAAAAAGCGGCCAAAAAAGTCCCATTGACTTAACATTGCGGAATTTTCAAAAATTCAAATCCCAACTGTCATTTTTCACACACACAGACACAAAGGGCCTGACACCCCTGCATGTCTCCCCCTCTCTCTCCCTCAGAGGATTTATATTATACAGCAGCCAATAAGTAATGGCCTAAAATCTTCATAGCCACACCATAGCAACCAGTTACAGCACCCTAGCAACCATAGGCTATAGGCACGAGGCCGCAGGCCTCGTGCACTCATTATAATGCACTCGTTTAATAGAGATTTTAAATACTCTATAAAAACTCACTCCTAGGCACGAGGCCGCAGGCCTCGTGCACTCATTATAATGCATTCGTTTAATAGAGATTTTAAATACTCTGCGGCCGAGTGCCTAACCTTAGCCCTAACCCCATAGTAACCATCTGTGAAAACTACCAACCACCTAGTAACACCATAGCAACCACCAAAAATACCTTAGCAACCGCCCTGAACAACCTAGCAACCGCCTAGAAATGTCCTAGCAATCACCCAAATACCCTAACAACCACCCAGAAAACCTTAGCAATTGCCTAGAAACCACCCGGAACACCCTAGCAACCACCGAAAATACCTTAGAACTCCCTAGCAACACCCTAGCAACCACCCAAAATACCTTAGAACTCCCTAGCAACCACCCAAAACACATTAGAACACCCTAGCAACCACCCATAACACCCTAACAACCACCCAAAATACCTCAGAACTCCCTAGCAACACCATAGCAACCACTCAAAATACCTTAGAACTCCCTAGCAACACCCTAGCAACCACCCAAAATACCTTAGAACTCCCTAGCAACCACCCAAAACACCTTAGAACACCCTAGGAACCACACATAACACCCTAGCAACCACCCAAAATACCGTAGAACTCCCTAGCAACACCATAGCAACCACCCAAAATACCTAAGAACTCCCTAGCAACACCATAGCAACCATCCATAACACCCTAGCAACCACCCAGAACACCATAGTAACCACCCAGAACACCCTAGCAACCGCCTAGCAACACCCTAGCAACCACCCAGAACACCCTAGCAACCACCTGAACAACATGAATAAGCCATATCTCAGCAGCAGAACATCGTACAGACATGGTTGTTTGCTCGTATGCAATCATGTACCACACTCTAGCAACCGGGTCGTGTTTTTTGCCACTGCAAGCACCATTCACATTTTCTTCTGGAAATGTACGTTCTAGTTATTATTATTATTCTTCTTACCTAAATTTCTGACTCTATCTCCTCCTAGAGCTTTAACTCTACAAACTCCAAACTCGGGTCAGACTTTCAGACTGTTCTGACTTAGTGTGCTATATCTTTTCAGACTGATTTGACTTTCAGTTTTCTTAAAAATTAATATTAAAAATCATAAAAATCCTATTGACTTACATTGGAGAGTGCTCAAATTGAGCCAAGACTACGGTGGCCCATTAGTGCACAAGCCAAAAACTCAAAACTAAACTCCCTGAAGCCCTAGATTCAATTAAACTATACCATTCTATCTATCTATCTATCTATCTATCTATCTATCTATCTATCTATCTATCTATCTATCTATCTATCTATCTTCAAACTATATCTATCTATCTATCTATCTATCTATCTATCTATCTATCTATCTATCAATAAACTATATCTATCTATCTATCTATCTATCTATCTATCTATCTATCTATCTATCTATCTATCTATCTATCTATCTATCTATCTATCATCTTCAAACTATATCTATCTATCTATCTATCTATCTATCTATCATCTTCAAACTATATCTATCTATCTATCTATCTATCTATCTATCTATCTATCTATCTATCTATCTATCTATCTATCTATCTATCTATCATCTTCAAACTATATCTATCTATCTATCTATCTATCTATCTATCTATCTATCATCTTCAAACTATATCTATCTATCTATCTATCTATCTATCTATCTATCATCTTCAAACTATATCTATCTATCTATCTATCTATCTATCTATCTATCTATCTATCTATCTATCTACAAACTATATCTATCTATCTATCTTCAAACTATATCTATCTATCTATCTATCTATCTACAAACTATATCTATCTATCTATCTTCAAACTATATCTATCTATCTATTTTCAAACTATATCTATCTAATTCATCTTTCTTTCTTTCTAACTAATCCATCTTTCTTTCTTTCTTTCTTTCTAACTAATCCTTCTTTCTTTCTAACTAACTAATCTTTCTTTCTTTTGTTCTTTCTTTCTAACTAATCCATCTTTCTTTATTTCTTTCTTTCTTTCTAACTAATCCATCTTTCTTTCTTTCTAACTAATCCATCTTTCTTTCTTTCTAACTAATCCATCGTTCTGTCTAACTAAATAATCTTACTTTCTTTCGTTCTTTCTTTCTTTCTAACTAATCCATATTTCTTTCAATCTTTCTTTCTTTCTTTCTTTCTTTCTTTTTTTTCTTTCTTTCTTTCTTTCTTTCTTTCTTTCTTTCTTTCTTTCTTTCTTTCTTTCTAACTAATCCATCTTTCTTTCTTTCCAACTAATCCATCAATCTTTCTTTCTTTCTTTCTAACTAATCCATCTTTCTTTCTTTCCAACTAATCCATCTTTCTTTCTTTCTTTCTTTCTTTCTTTCTAACTAATCCATCTTTCTTTCTTTTTAACTAATCCATCTTTCTTTCTTTCTAACTAATCCATCTTTCTTTTTTCTTTCTAACTAATCCATCTTTCTTTCTTTCTAACTAATCCATCTTTCTTTCTTTCTTTCTTTCTTTCTTTCTTTCTTTCTCTCTTTCTAACTAATCTTTCTTTCTAACTAATCCATCTTTCTTTCTAACTAATCCATCTTTCTTTCTTTCCAACTAATCCATCTTTCTTTCTTTCTTTCTATCTTTCTTTCTTTCTTTCTTTTTAACTAACTAATCTTTTTTTCTTTCTAACTAATCCATCCATCTTTCTCTCTTTCTTTCTAACTAATCCATCTTTCTTTCTTTCTTTCTAACTAATCTATCTTTCTGTCTAACTAACTTTAACACAACACAACACTACACTACACTACACAACACTACACTACACAACACTACACTACACTACACTACACTACACTACACAACACAACACTACACTACACTACACTACACAACACTACACTACACAACACTACACTACACTACACAACACTACACTACACTACACTACACTACACAACACTACAGAACACTACACAACACTACACTACACTACACTACACTACACAACACTACACTACACAACACTACACAACACTACACTACACTACACTACACTACACAACACTACACAACACTACACTACACTACACAACACAACACTACACTACACAACACTACACTACACTACACAACACTACACTACACAACACTACACAACACTACACTACACAACACTACACAACACTACACTACACTACACAACACTACACTACACAACAATACACTACACAACACTACACTACACAACACTACACTACACTACACTACACAACACTACACACTACACTACACAACACAACACTACACAACACTACACTACACTACACAACACTACACTACACTACACTACACAACACTACACAACACAACACTACACAACACTACACAACACTACACAACACAACACTACACTACACTACACAACACTACACTACACTACACAACACAACACTACACTACACTACACTACACTACACAACACTACACACTACACTACACAACACAACACTACACACTACACTACACAACACTACACAACACTACACTACACTACACTACACAACACTACACAACACTACACAACACTACACTACACTACACAACACTACACTACACAACACTACACTACACCACACAACACTACACTACACAACACTACACTACACTACACTACACAACACTACACTACACTACACTACACAACACTACACTACACAACACTACACAACACTACACAACACAACACTACACAACACAACACAACACTACACTACACAACACTACACTACACTACACAACACTACACTACACAACACTACACAACACTACACTACACCACACAACACTACACAACACTACACTACACTACACTACACTACACAACACTACACAACACTACACAACACTACACAACACTACACTACACAACACTACACAACACAACACAACACTACACAACACTACACAACACTACACACTACACAACACTACACTACACTACACAACACTACACAACACTACACTACACTACACAACACTACACAACACTACACTACACTACACTACACTACACTACACTACACAACACTACACACTACACAACACAACACTACACACTACACTACACAACACAACACAACACTACACAACACTACACTACACTACACAACACTACACTACACAACACTACACAACACTACACTACACTACACAACACTACACTACACAACACTACACTACACAACACAACACTACACTACACAACACTACACAACACTACACTACACAACACTACACTACACTACACTACACTACACTACACTACACAACACTACACAACACAACACAACACTACACAACACTACACAACACTACACAACACAACACTACACTACACTACACTACACAACACTACACTACACAACACTACACAACACTACACTACACTACACTACACAACACAACACAACACTACACTACACTACACTACACACTACACTACACAACACAACACTACACAACATTACACAACACTACACAACACTACACTACACAACACTACACTACACTACACTACACAACACTACACACTACACAACACTACACTACACTACACTACACAACACTACACAACACTACACTACACTACACTACACAACACTACACTACACAACACTACACAACACTACACTACACCACACAACACTACACTACACAACACTACACTACACTACACTACACTACACAACACTACACAACACTACACAACACTACACTACACAACACTACACAACACAACACAACACTACACAACACTACACACTACACAACACTACACTACACTACACAACACTACACAACACTACACTACACTACACTACACAACACTACACTACACTACACTACACTACACAACACTACACACTACACAACACAACACTACACACTACACTACACAACACAACACAACACTACACAACACTACACTACACAACACTACACTACACAACACTACACTACACTACACTACACTACACTACACTACACAACACTACACTACACAACACTACACTACACAACACAACACTACACAACACAACACTACACTACACAACACTACACTACACTACACAACACTACACTACACAACACTACACAACACTACACTACACCACACAACACTACACAACACTACACTACACTACACTACACAACACTACACAACACTACACAACACTACACAACACTACACTACACAACACTACACAACACAACACAACACTACACAACACTACACACTACACAACACTACACTACACTACACAACACTACACAACACTACACTACACTACACTACACAACACTACACAACACTACACTACACTACACTACACTACACAACACTACACAACACAACACAACACTACACACTACACTACACAACACAACACAACACAACACAACACTACACTACACAACACTACACTACACAACACTACACAACACTACACTACACTACACTACACAACACTACACTACACAACACTACACTACACAACACAACACTACACTACACAACACTACACAACACTACACTACACAACACTACACTACACTACACTACACTACACTA
This sequence comes from Phoxinus phoxinus, assembly GCF_949152265.1. Taxonomy (NCBI): domain Eukaryota; kingdom Metazoa; phylum Chordata; class Actinopteri; order Cypriniformes; family Leuciscidae; genus Phoxinus; species Phoxinus phoxinus. Next base: position 2,786,224 of record NC_136880.1, read on the forward strand.
CACAACACTACACAACACAACACAACACTACACAACACTACACAACACTACACAACACAACACTACACTACACTACACTACACAACACTACACTACACAACACTACACAACACTACACTACACTACACTACACAACACAACACAACACTACACTACACTACACTACACAACACTACACACTACACTACACAACACAACACTACACAACACTACACTACACTACACTACACAACACTACACAACACTACACTACACTACACAACACTACACACTACACAACACTACACTACACTACACTACACAACACTACACAACACTACACTACACTACACTACACAACACTACACTACACAACACTACACAACACTACACTACACCACACAACACTACACTACACTACACTACACTACACTACACAACACTACACAACACTACACAACACTACACTACACAACACTACACAACACAACACAACACTACACAACACTACACAACACTACACACTACACAACACTACACTACACTACACAACACTACACAACACTACACAACACTACACAACACTACACTACACTACACTACACTACACTACACAACACTACACACTACACAACACAACACTACACACTACACTACACAACACAACACAACACTACACTACACTACACAACACTACACTACACAACACTACACTACACTACACTACACTACACTACACAACACTACACTACACAACACTACACTACACAACACAACACTACACTACACAACACTACACAACACTACACTACACAACACTACACTACACTACACTACACTACACTACACAACACAACACTACACAACACAACACAACACTACACAACACTACACAACACTACACAAAACAACACTACACTACACTACACTACACTACACAACACTACACTACACAACACTACACTACACAACACTACACTACACTACACTACACTACACAACACAACACTACACTACACTACACTACACAACACTACACACTACACTACACAACACAACACTACACAACACTACACAACACTACACAACACTACACTACACTACACAACACTACACAACACTACACTACACTACACAACACTACACACTACACAACACTACACAACACTACACAACACTACACTACACTACACTACACAACACTACACTACACAACACAACACTACACAACACTACACAACACTACACTACACTACACAACACAACACTACACTACACTACACTACACAACACTACACAACACTACACAACACAACACAACACTACACAACACAACACTACACAACACAACACAACACTACACAACACTACACAACACTACACTACACAACACTACACTACACTACACAACACTACACAACACTACACAACACTACACAACACAACACTACATAACACAACACTACACAACACTACACAACACTACACAACACAACACAACACAACAACACAACACTACACTACACTACACAACACTACACTACACTACACTACACAACACAACACTACATAACACAACACTACACAACACTACACAACACTACACAACACAACACAACACAACAACACAACACTACACTACACTACACAACACTACACTACACTACACAACACTACACTACACTACACAACACTACACTACACTACACAACACTACACAACACTACACTACACTACACAACACTACACTACACTACACAACACAACACAACACTACACAACACTACACTACACAACACTACACAACACAACACTACACTACACTACACTACACAACACTACACTACACTACACAACACTACACAACACAACACTACACAACACTACACAACACTACACAACACTACACTACACTACACTACACTACACAACACTACACAACACAACACAACACTACACAACACTACACTACACAACACTACACTACACAACACAACACTACACTACACTACACTACACTACACAACACTACACTACACAACACTACACAACACAACACTACACAACACTACACTACACTACACTACACTACACAACACTACACTACACAACACAACACAACACAACACTAAACAACACTACACAACACTACACAACACTACACAACACTACACTACACAACACTAAAGTACACTACACAACACTACACCACACTACACTACACAACACTACACTACACTACACTACACTACACTAACTACACAACACTACACTACACTACACAACACTACACAACACTACACTACACAACACTACACTACACTACACAACACAACACTACACAACACTACACTACACTACACTACACTACACAACACTACACTACACAACACTACACTACACTACACAACACTACACAACACTACACATCACTACACTACACTACACTACACTACACAACACTACACTACACAACACTACACTACACTACACTACACAACACTACACAACACTACACATCACTACACTACACTACACTACACAACACTACACTACACTACACAACACTACACTACACTACACAACACTACACTACACTAACTACACCACACAACACTACACTACACTACACAACACTACACTACACAACACTACACTATATAACACTACAAAGTGTTAACAAAGAGTAATCTGTTTTTAACTAATCTCTTTCTTTCTAACTAACTAATCTATCTTTCTTTTTAACTATTCTTTCTTTCTTTCAAATTAATATTTCTTCCTTTCTTTCAAATTAATATTTCTTTCTTTCTTTCTAACTAATCTATCTATCTTTCAAACTAAATTTATCTATCTTTCTTTCTAACTAATCTTTCTTTCTTTCTTTCTAACTATTTTTTATTTCCTTTCTAACTAATATTTCATTCCTTCTTTCTAACTAATCTTTCTTTTTCTTTCTAACTAATCTTTCTTTCTTTCAATTTTTTCTTTCTTTCTTTCTTTTTTCTTTCTAACTAATATTTCTTTCTTTCTAAATAATCTATCTTCTTTTCTTTCTAACTATTCTTTCTTTCTAACGAATCTTTCTTTCTTTCTAACTAATCTATCGATCAAAATTTAAACTACTTTAAACTTCTAACTACTTTAAACTTCATCAATCTCTCATGTCTGGCTTTTTCAAGCCAACTTAAAGTTTGTCTCAAACTTTTTTTTCTAGTTATTATTAAGTTGGCTTGGAAAAGCCAACTTACTGAAATCCTATTTAAACTTATTATTATTAAGTTGGCTTGGAAAAGCCAACTTACTGAAATCCTATTTAAACTTATTATTATTATTCTTCTGACCTAAATTTCTGACTCTATCTCCTCCTAGAGCTTTAACTCTACAAACTCCAAACTCGGGTCAGACTTTCAGACTGTTCTGACTTAGTGTGCTATATCTTTTCAGACTGATTTGAGTTTCAGTTTTCTTAAAAATTAATATTAAAAATCATAAAAATCCCATTGACTTACATTGGAGAGTGCTCAAATTGAGCCAAGACTACGGTGGCCCATTAGTGCACAAGCCAAAAACTCAAAACTAAACTCCCTGAAGCCCCAGACTCAATTAAACTATACCATTCTATCTATCTATCTATCTATCTATCTATCTATCTATCTATCTATCTATCTATCTATCTATCTATCTATCTATCTATCTATCTATCTTCAAACTATATCTATCTATAACTAAAGTGGCTTGAATTTCATCCGAGACTTCTTGTCTTCTTGCCCTTTCCCTTACCTTTCCTCCTCTTCTTATCCCTCCCTGACTTCTTTCTTCATATCTTTGGATCTATTGTTCCAAAACTCAATAAACTGATTCGGGCCCATCTATTGAAGGATCTGATTGATGTGTGTTAAATTTTGACTCTTAGTGTTTTCACCTGGGGAATTGTGTGCTAACTGAGCTGAAGCTGTGTTGACTTGGGTGAACAATACTGAATACTAGTGCTTTCTAAATGACCACATGGTGTAGGCAATGAGAAATGAAGGGATTTGTGTTTATAGTTTAGTGAAATGGGTGTGCTTTTTGATAAATGGCATTATGGTTTTGAAATTTTAGTTCAAAAGCCTGGTTATAGTGTTTAAGCAATCGAGAAAAACTGTAAATATTGTGAGGAGATCTTTTAATACTGAATACTAATTGTGCAATAATTATGGTCCATTAATGACAACTTAAAATCAAATTTTTTCTAATATTTTTGTATTATTAAGTTGGCTTGGAAAAGCCAACTTACTGAAATCCTATTTAAACTTATTAAGTTGGCTTGGAAAAGCCAACTTACTGAAATCCTATTTAAACTTATTATTAATGGTGCTTGCCTATAGGCAAAGCAACATTAGTGTTATTAATGGTGCTTGCCTATAGGCAAAGCAACATTAGTGTTATTGCTCATACTTATTATTATTTTTTTTATTATTATTATTCTTCCACACAAAGTTCGGCGCGTAACTCGCCCCGCACCGTTTGTCACAGACCCCTGAGTGAGGTGTCAAAACGACCGGCTCATTGAGGAGAGGTGTGCTATATCTTTTCTAAGCGATCGGGTGTACGATGTTTGCACAGCGGACGAAAAAGCGGCCAAAAAAGTCCCATTGACTTAACATTGCGGAATTTTCAGAAATTCAAATCCCAACTGTCATTTTTCACACACACAGACACAAAGGGCCTGACACCCCTGCATGTCTCCCCCTCTCTCTCCCTCAGAGGATTTATATTATCCAGCAGCCAATAAGTAATGGCCTAAAATCTTCATAGCCACACCATAGCAACCAGTACAGCACCCTAGCAACCATAGGCTATAGGCACGAGGCCGCAGGCCTCGTGCACTCATTATAATGCACTCGTTTAATAACACAACCACTCAAAATACCTTAGAACTCCCTAGCAACACCCTAGCAACCACCCAAAATACCTTAGAACTCCCTAGCAACACCATAGCAACCACCCAAAACACCTTAAAACACCCTAGGAACCACCCATAACACCCTAGCAACCACCCAAAATACCTTAGAACACCCTAGCAACACCATAGCAACCACCCAAAATACCTCATAACTCCCTAGCAACACCATAGCAACCACCCAAAACACCTTAGAACACCCTAGCAACCACCCAAAATACCTCAGAACTCCCTAGCAACACCATAGCAACCACACATAACACTCTAGCAACCACCCAAAATACCCTAGAACTCCCTAGCAACCACCCAAAATACCTCAGAACTCCTTAGCAACACCATAGCAACCACCCAAAATACATCAGAATTCCCTAGCAACACCCTAGCAACCACCCAAAATACCTTAGAACTCCCTAGCAACACCATAGCAACCACCCAGAACACCCTAGCAACGACCCATAACACCCTAGCAACCACCCAAAATACCCTAGCAACCACCCAGAACTCCATAGCAACCACCCAGAACACCCGAACAACATGAATAAGCCATATCTCAGCAGCAGAACATCGTACAGACATGGTTGTTGGCTCGTATGCAATCATGTACCACACTCTAGCAACCGAGTGTCGAGTTTTGCCACTGCAAGCACCATTCACATTTTCTTCTGGAAATGTACGTTCTAGTCTTGCATACTTATTATTCTTCCACACAAAAGTTCGGCGCGTAACTCGCCCCGCACCGTTTGTCACAGACCCCTGAGTGAGGTGTCAAAACGACCGGCTCATTGAGGAGAGGTGTGCTATATCTTTTCTAAGCGATCGGGTGTACGATGTTCGCACAGCGGACGAAAAAGCGGCCCAAAAAGTCCCATTGACTTAACATTGCGGAATTTTCAGAAATTCAAATCCCAACTGTCATTTTTCACACACACAGACACAAAGGGCCTGACACCCCTGCATGTCTCCCCCTCTCTCTCCCTCAGAGGATTTATATTATCAAGCAGCCAATAAGTAATGGCCTAAAATCTTCATAGCCACACCATAGCAACCAGTTACAGCACCCTAGCAACCATAAGCTATAGGCACGAGGCCGCAGGCCTCGTGCACTCATTATAATGCACTCGTTACCTTAGTCCTAACCCCATAGTAACCATCTGTGGTGCCCTAGCAACCACCCAGAACACCCTAGCAACTGCCTAGCAACCACCCAGAACACCATAGAAACCACCCAGAACACCCTAGCAACTGCCTAGCAACCACCTAGCAACCACCCAGAATGGCCTAAAATCTTCATAGCCACACCATAGCAACCAGTTACAGCACCCTAGCAACCATAAGCTATAGGCACGAGGCCGCAGGCCTCGTGCACTCATTATAATGCACTCGTTACCTTAGTCCTAACCCCATAGTAACCATCTGTGGTGCCCTAGCAACCACCCAGAACACCCTAGCAACTGCCTAGCAACCGCCTAGCAACCACCCAGAACACCCTAGCAACCACCTAGCAACCGCCTAGCAACCACCCAGAACACCCTAGCAACCGCCTAGCAACCACCCAATACACCCTAGCAACCACTCAGAACACCCTAGCAACGACCCGAACAACATGAATAAGCCATATCTCAGCAGCAGAACATCGTACAGACATGGTTGTTGGCTCGTATGCAATCATGTACCACACTCTAGCAACCGAGTGTCGAGTTTTGCCACTGCAAGCACCATTCACATTTTCTTCTGGAAATGTACGTTCTAGTTATTATTATTATTCTTCTTACCTAAATTTCTGACTCTATCTCCTCCTAGAGCTTTAACTCTACAAACTCCAAACTCGGGTCAGACTTTCAGACTGTTCTGACTTAGTGTGCTATATCTTTTCAGACTGATTTGACTTTCAGTTTTCTTAAAAATTAATATTAAAAATCATAAAAATCCTATTGACTTACATTGGAGAGTGCTCAAATTGAGCCAAGACTACGGTGGCCCATTAGTGCACAAGCCAAAAACTCAAAACTAAACTCCCTGAAGCCCTAGATTCAATTAAACTATACCATTCTATCTATCTATCTATCTATCTATCTATCTATCTATCTATCTATCTATCTATCTATCTATCTATCTATCTTCAAACTATATCTATCTATCTATCTATCTATCTATCTATCTATCTATCTATCTATCAATAAACTATATCTATCTATCTATCTATCTATCTATCTATCTATCTATCTATCTATCTATCTATCTATCTATCTATCATCTTCAAACTATATCTATCTATCTATCTATCTATCTATCTATCTATCTATCTATCTATCTATCATCTTCAAACTATATCTATCTATCTATCTATCTATCTATCTATCTATCTATCTATCTATCTATCTATCTATCTATCTATCTATCATCTTCAAACTATATCTATCTATCTATCTATCTATCTATCTATCTATCTATCTATCTATCATCTTCAAACTATATCTATCTATCTATCTATCTATCTATCTATCTATCATCTTCAAACTATATCTATCTATCTATCTATCTATCTATCTATCTATCTATCTATCTACAAACTATATCTATCTATCTATCTTCAAACTATATCTATCTATCTATCTATCTATCTACAAACTATATCTATCTATCTATCTTCAAACTATATCTATCTATCTATTTTCAAACTATATCTATCTAATTCATCTTTCTTTCTTTCTAACTAATCCATCTTTCTTTCTTTCTTTCTTTCTAACTAATCCTTCTTTCTTTCTAACTAACTAATCTTTCTTTCTTTTGTTCTTTCTTTCTAACTAATCCATCTTTCTTTATTTCTTTCTTTCTTTCTAACTAATCCATCTTTCTTTCTTTCTAACTAATCCATCTTTCTTTCTTTCTAACTAATCCATCGTTCTGTCTAACTAAATAATCTTACTTTCTTTCGTTCTTTCTTTCTTTCTAACTAATCCATATTTCTTTCAATCTTTCTTTCTTTCTTTCTTTCTTTCTTTCTTTCTTTCTTTCTTTCTTTCTTTCTTTCTTTCTTTCTTTCTTTCTTTCTTTCTAACTAATCCATCTTTCTTTCTTTCCAACTAATCCATCAATCTTTCTTTCTTTCTTTCTAACTAATCCATCTTTCTTTCTTTCCAACTAATCCATCTTTCTTTCTTTCTTTCTTTCTTTCTTTCTAACTAATCCATCTTTCTTTCTTTTTAACTAATCCATCTTTCTTTCTTTCTAACTAATCCATCTTTCTTTTTTCTTTCTAACTAATCCATCTTTCTTTCTTTCTAACTAATCCATCTTTCTTTCTTTCTTTCTTTCTTTCTTTCTTTCTTTCTTTCTCTCTTTCTAACTAATCTTTCTTTCTAACTAATCCATCTTTCTTTCTAACTAATCCATCTTTCTTTCTTTCCAACTAATCCATCTTTCTTTCTTTCTTTCTATCTTTCTTTCTTTCTTTCTTTTTAACTAACTAATCTTTTTTTCTTTCTAACTAATCCATCCATCTTTCTCTCTTTCTTTCTAACTAATCCATCTTTCTTTCTTTCTTTCTAACTAATCTATCTTTCTGTCTAACTAACTTTAACACAACACAACACAACACTACACTACACTACACAACACTACACTACACAACACTACACTACACTACACTACACTACACAACACAACACTACACTACACTACACTACACAACACTACACTACACAACACTACACTACACTACACAACACTACACTACACTACACTACACAACACTACAGAACACTACACAACACTACACTACACTACACTACACTACACAACACTACACTACACAACACTACACAACACTACACTACACTACACTACACTACACAACACTACACAACACTACACTACACAACACAACACTACACTACACAACACTACACTACACTACACAACACTACACTACACTACACAACACTACACAACACTACACTACACAACACTACACAACACTACACTACACTACACAACACTACACTACACAACAATACACTACACAACACTACACTACACAACACTACACTACACTACACTACACAACACTACACACTACACTACACAACACAACACTACACAACACTACACTACACTACACTACACAACACTACACTACACTACACTACACAACACTACACAACACAACACTACACAACACTACACAACACTACACAACACAACACTACACTACACTACACAACACTACACTACACTACACTACACAACACAACACTACACTACACTACACTACACAACACTACACACTACACTACACAACACAACACTACACACTACACTACACAACACTACACAACACTACACTACACTACACTACACAACACTACACAACACTACACAACACTACACTACACTACACAACACTACACTACACAACACTACACTACACCACACAACACTACACAACACTACACAACACTACACTACACTACACTACACAACACTACACTACACAACACTACACAACACTACACAACACAACACTACACAACACAACACAACACTACACTACACAACACTACACTACACTACACAACACTACACTACACAACACTACACAACACTACACTACACCACACAACACTACACAACACTACACTACACTACACTACACTACACAACACTACACAACACTACACAACACTACACAACACTACACTACACAACACTACACAACACAACACTACACAACACTACACAACACTACACACTACACAACACTACACTACACTACACAACACTACACAACACTACACTACACTACACAACACTACACAACACTACACTACACTACACTACACTACACTACACAACACTACACACTACACAACACAACACAACACTACACACTACACAACACAACACAACACTACACAACACTACACTACACTACACAACACTACACTACACAACACTACACAACACTACACTACACTACACAACACTACACTACACAACACTACACTACACAACACAACACTACACTACACAACACTACACTACACAACACTACACTACACTACACTACACTACACTACACTACACAACACTACACAACACAACACAACACTACACAACACTACACAACACTACACAACACAACACTACACTACACTACACTACACTACACAACACTACACTACACAACACTACACAACACTACACTACACTACACTACACTACACAACACAACACAACACTACACTACACTACACAACACTACACACTACACTACACAACACAACACTACACAACACTACACAACACTACACAACACTACACTACACTACACTACACAACACTACACAACACTACACTACACTACACTACACAACACTACACACTACACAACACTACACTACACTACACTACACAACACTACACAACACTACACTACACTACACTACACAACACTACACTACACAACACTACACAACACTACACTACACCACACAACACTACACTACACAACACTACACTACACTACACTACACTACACAACACTACACAACACTACACAACACTACACAACACTACACTACACAACACAACACAACACAACACTACACAACACTACACAACACTACACACTACACAACACTACACTACACTACACAACACTACACAACACTACACTACACTACACAACACTACACAACACTACACTACACTACACTACACTACACAACACTACACACTACACAACACAACACTACACACTACACTACACAACACAACACAACACTACACAACACTACACTACACAACACTACACTACACAACACTACACTACACTACACTACACTACACTACACAACACTACACTACACAACACTACACAACACAACACAACACTACACAACACTACACTACACAACACTACACTACACTACACAACACTACACTACACAACACTACACAACACTACACTACACCACACAACACTACACAACACTACACTACACTACACTACACAACACTACACAACACTACACAACACTACACAACACTACACTACACAACACTACACAACAACAACACAACACTACACAACACTACACAACACTACACACTACACAACACTACACTACACTACACAACA